>NW_027185872.1:1609284-1649642 GCF_028583685.1 Petaurus breviceps papuanus
TCCTTCCTTCCTTCCTTCCTTCCTTCCTTCCTTCCTTCCTTCCTTCCTTCATCCCTCCCTTCCTCCTTCCTTCCTTAGATTGGAGTCAGCCAGGGGGCACAGTGCATAGAATGCTGAACTAGGAGTCAGGAAGATTTGAATTCAAATCCCACCTCACACACTTAGAAACTATGTGACCCTGGGAGAATCACTTAACTTCTGATTGACTCGATTTCCTCTCCTACAAAATGGGCATACATCACAGCTCTCACCTCCCCAGGATGCTGTGAAGAATGAGAGATAACACGCGGGTCAAGCGCTGGGCAAACCTCCAAGTGCTGCCCACCATGGTTATTCTGGCAGCTGCTCCTAGTTACTCTTTACTGATCCTGTCTCTGATGACTTGAGGCGTCTCATTGGCAGAGTGGTGACAGGCAGCTCCCTTGGAGTTAGGAAAACACCCCCATGCTCAGTAACTGTGGCTTTGGGCACATACCACTGCCTGCCTCAGTTTCCTCATCTGTAAAATGGGGACGACAATAGCACTTCCCTCCTGGGGTTTCTCTGAAGACCAGACAAGACCATTATACAATGAGAGGCTTGATTATGATTGGGCACTAGAGTCAGGGGGTGAGGCGCTGAGCCCATGACCTTGGACCTGGTGAAGTTCAAACACGGCAGTGACACACTCTCTTTGGGCCTCAGTTTTTCTATCCATGAAACAAGGAGATTGGACTGGGGGGCTTCTGAGGTCCCTTTGAGGTCCAGGCCGGGGATCCTGGGGCTAATTCCATATTGGGTGGACATAGGAAGCACTTCTGAGTGTCCTCTGTGCCGGAAGGGGAGGATGCCCTGTAAAATGGGCCAATGACCCTAGTGGACGAGGGCCCTAAGCTGACTCGGCAGTATTGTTGGGCCAGGTTATTGGTTTGACAAACACCAGGACGACGGTTGTTTTGGGGCTCTGGGTGCGGAAAAGAGAATAGGAGCAAGAAAATCGAAATAGCAATACTAGAGGCTTGAACGCTGGGCCCAGAGGCAGGAAGGCCTGAGTTCAAATCCAGATTTCCAGCTGTGTGATCTTCAGGAAGACACTTCACCTCTGCCTGGAGATATCACAACAAATAGCCCCGTCTCTCAGGGCTGTGGTGAGCATCCATGATATCAGAACTGCTAGGTGTTCAGGCTCTGTATAAATACTTACTCCCATCCTGAAAACCCTCTAGAGAATTGGGGTCTCCTGCACCCGCCCAGACCGGCTCCCTGTGGAACACTCACTCGACCCAAGCGAACACATCCTGAAAGGCCCACTGAGAGACTGGCCCATGAGGCCAAGGCTGTCAGCTACATCTCCAGCTAACATGGACCAAACGGTCCCCAAAGAGCCTGCCTTGGATTCGAATTCTTCCAGTGGGGGGGCCCGGCCTGTCCAGCAGGTGAGTGCGGCTGATGCCTGTGAGTCTGCTCTCCATTTTGGTGCCATTTGGTGAGTGATTGCTTTGTACCCTCACATGCCAATAGCATCTCTGCACGTGCCCAACAGGGTCTCACCAAGGAACTTAGGCCTCAGGAGGGAGCAGCTCCAACTTCCCCAACCCCCTCAGCCCTCTCAAAGCCATTAAACCCCGAGCCCCACCGCCAGAACTGCCCAGTTTGTGTGAGGACACAGACCTTATCCAAGGATGCCAGATGAGCATTTAAAAAGACAATTAAAATGAATTCCCAATGCACCCTTCATCTGCTTCCTTTTCTGCCCATCTCCACATAAAAGCATGGGGGCCACTTAGAGTCATTCCAGCAGACGCACAAACGAGTTAGGCCATCATCTTCACTCCCAAGCTGCTGAATCCAATCAAGGGAGCTTTGTAGCGTCCATGGACCATGGGCTGCGCACGTCTCTGTGGTGACCACAGCCTGGGATGACCCCAAAGGAGCCACTCCTCGGGACCCTGGCCAGCCTCGGACATCCTCTGGACACCAGCCTGGTGGCACCAGGATGTCATGAGGCTCATCATGGCCATGGTATCCATCGGGGCCATCCCAGCTCACAGCTTGGGCCCGACACCAAGGGCTTGGAGACCAGCTCGCCCTCCTCCCGCTCCAGAGGGGGGGGGGGCGCAGATTTAACCCACCCCAGGGCACCCTGCATTTCCTCCTCTTGGGAGTGGATGCCTGTGGGCTGACTGAGTGGATGGAGGACCAACCTTTGTAAAAGAGGACCACGATCTTGGGAAAGGCCTTCATGAAGTGGATGTTGTCGTAACAGAACTCCTGCACCTTCTGCAGCAGGATCAGCTCTGACTGACCTTGGGAGCTGAATGCAGCCAGCAGGGGCGCATAGTGCTGGAAAGGATGGGGAGAGAACGTGATTAATTTACCCACCAGGTAGAGAACGGAGGTCAGAGGGCAGCCACATGGCACAGCCCACAGAGATCCAAACTTGGCATCAGAAGCCCTGAGTTCAAATCCCAGCTCAGTCACTTATTCTTTGGGTGACCCCGGGCAAGCCTCAGTTTCCTCATCTGTAAAGCAGGAATAATGACCCCTATGTGCCAGGGTGGTTGTGGGAATGAGATGAGATAACATATGGAGAGTGCTTTGCTGACTTAAAGTACTCTTTCCGTGACAGCTATGAGTACTGGTGCAGGTGGATGAAGGACTTGAGAAGGGCATCTGCCCCAAGCTCAGTGCCAACACTCTCCAAGGACTCTTTTTCTCCCAGGATCAACTCAAGTCTCAATTTCCCAATTATGATCGGAAGCAAACTGTTGAGCCCTGACACAGTGAGTTTGGGTCCTAGGAGATCCCTGACCTCTGAAGACCAAGTTACAGATGAAAATCACTTGTGGGGAGGCATGACACAGAGGCCTTCTGAGCCAGCTGCCCACCCCTGGGTGGGCACAGGAGCAGCTCCTCCCTAGAACAAGCTACCTTAGGCGTTGGCGCCCACAGGCCTAGCACATGGCAGGCCTCTAATGAGGGGCTGTTAAATGAGAGACTGAAGGCCTGAAGGAAGTCCCTCCCTCCAGCCATCTCCACTCCCTCCTGCACCTGGCTAGTCTCCCTCTCCATTGTCCTCTCTGCCTAAGTCTGTGCTTCACTCCCCCGGTTCCCTCTGCCCAGAACTCCCTCCTGGTGTGGATTCTACAGTCTGGATCCCATCACATGCTGCAAGATCCAGACTGAGCTCTTCCAAGAAGCCTTCTCAACCTACATCATTTACTTTCCTTGTGATCCTCAAAAGTGAAATAGAGATTGTAGATGACCCAATTTGAATCCTGCTTCACACCCTTCCTAGCTGTGTGACCCTCGACAAGTCATTTAACCTCTCTGAGCCTGATTTTCCTCATCTGTAAAATGGGGGTAAAAATAATTGCAACTACTTTCCAGGCTGCTCTGCGAAAAAGAAATTGGAATATCCATTCAAAGCCCTAAATCAATTTGTATAACAAGCACAAGGAAGATGAATATTTGTTCAGAATATTATAATCATGTTTAGGCAGGGCAGGAGAGCAGCTAGGGTCCCTTGCAGCTCTGCAGTCCTGATTGCTTCTTCCAGCTTGTCTGGATGGTCTCTCCAGTTAGACTTGGAGCTCTCTGAGGAGAGGAGCACTGTCTTCCATGTGTATGGTGCCCTGGCCAGAGCTGTGTCCAGCAGCAGGCACTGAAGAAAGGCAAGGACACATTTTCCAGAGAATAAGGAGTCTGTGCAAGTCCTCACCAAATTTTCTCAAGGTCTGAGTGTTTTCTAACTCTGCTGTGAAGTGTAAATAGCAATAGCCCAGAGGTCTTTTCTAGGGAGTCTTCTCAGTTACATGTATGGATGCCCATTGCTCTAGAGCTACAAAGGACCTCAGAGGCCATCTTGTCCAAGCCCTGTGTTTTACAGACGAGGAAATTGAGTCCCAGAGAGACTGAGTGGCTTGCCTTGGTTCACACCGGTAGCAAACATCAGAGGGGAAATTTGAACACAGATCTTCTAATTCCAGAGCCAGTGAATGCTCTTTCCATGGTACTATTCAGCCTCCAGGATTTAAGAATGACTCACATTTACTACAAAGAGCTTTCCTTACAGCAGGGCTGTGAGGAAGAAGGAGCAAATGTTATTATCTTCCCCATTCTACAGATGGGACAAATCAAGCTTAGAGAGGTCCTGTGACCAGCCTATGGTCTTAGAGGTGGATCTAAGCTGGAATGGACTTTGAGGGCCAGCAAGTCCAGCGCCTCCATTTTACAGAGGAGTGGCCCCCTGACTAGAGAGGTCCCCTTCTGGGCTCAAAATCACAGAAGTGGAATCTGAACCCGGGTCCTCTGGCTTCACATCTCCTATACTTTCCACGCACTGGCTCTAAGTGAGCCACCTAGGTGATCAGAGCATGATCCTATGGTCTAAAAGTCCTGTATCTCCATGAACATTTAAGAAGTCAAAGGGTCAGTATCAACCTCTCCCATAAGGATGCCTCCTCCCAGTGTGGAAGGAAGCCCAGGGTTTCCAAGGCTCTTCTAATAAAGCACCAGCAATGGCGGCTCCCACCTAGCTGGAAGAGGCCAGAGTAGTGTTGGGTGGGCACCGGTCTGGTGAATTCTGGGAAGCATGGCTACCACCAGGTGGACTGAATAAAGCAGGGAGATGACATTTGGGCCACAGCATCTTCCTAAAACCTTCTCCTAGGACACAGAGGAGCTGACTCAGCATTGGCAGAAGAAGGAATAAGCAGGCTGATTTCACGAAAGCCAACCACCCCTATGTTTCTGGATTCCCAGAAACCTCTGGGTCACTGATAATCCCCCTTCATCCCTGGGCAGTACAGCTGGTGCTCTGGGGGAGTCATGGGGAGGATACAGTGCCAGAAGACAGGCCTCGGGGGAAGAACAGGGACGGGACCCAGGGGCCTCCCCCTGGCCCACCTAACCTTGAGGTGCTTAAGGGCTTGCTCAGTCACCAGCTCCTCTTTCTTATTCCACTCCACTGCATTCATGACGCATGTCCACAGGAGCCCGATGACCGCTGCTTCTGCCAAGGAGTTTCTCTTCATTTCCTCTCTGACATAGAGCACAATCTATCATGGGGAAAGAAACAGAGAGAGAGAGAGTGTGAGGGAGAGAACTGTAACTTATCTTCTCCACTTTCCTCACCATCCACGGGCTCTGGACAAGCCAGTGACATTCCACACTGTCCTTCTCTGCCCTTGGTGCCTCAGAAAGGAAGAAACCCTATTGTTGTGTTCTGGGAGCAAGTCTACATCAAGACCCAAAATAAATCTGCTGAGCTCTGGCCAGCGGCCCTGTATGCAGCTGCTCAGAAGCAGAGGGGGCTAATCAGAGTTGGGATAATTACGACACTCCCCAAGAATTATTGCTTAACACGCGAGGTCTACTTTGGATCACACTGAAATTGTGGTATATGCACGAAAAGAAATTTAACTAGGGTGGAGCATTTGGGGCTTTGTTCCAGGTCACATCAGACTTGAGGGCGCCAACAATTCTGTGCCAGATATGCATCTTCCTCCAGGGTAGCTGCCCCCATGCAGAACACTTGTTCAAACTCATCAACTTTGGAGGTATTGTAAGAAAGTAAAAATAAGTGCACTGTGAGTCAACTGTGAGTTGGACTGACCATTCTGGATTATGATCTGGAACTGTGTAAGAAAAATCATTACTATATCCTTTGACAGTGTAATCCCACCATTGACCAGAGTGAGATCAAAGATCTCATATGGACCAAGAGATTCTCAGTATTGCTTTTTGTGGAAGAGAATTTTAAAAATTAAAAAAATAATAATCTGATAACAAAGTGAGCACCCATTGATCAGAGAATGGCTAAAGAAATAATGGTGTAGAAATGTAATGGAACATTATTGTAATATAAGAAAAAAAAGAGAGGGGAGGCTAGGTGGTGCAGCCTTGGAATCAGGAGGACCTGAGTTCAAATCTGACCTCAGACACTTGACACACTCACTAGCTGTGTGACCTTGGGCAAGTCACTTAATCCCAATTGCATTGCCTTCCCCACTCTAAAAAATAAATGAAATGATGACCATGAGGAACTAAGAAAAACCCATAGGACTAAGATTTAGTTATGTTAAGTGATGGGGCACAAAGTGAACGAAGCAAACAGACCCAGAAGAATAAGACACATAGCTGTACTAATTTATACAGAAACAAGCCTGAAATATGATTGAACTCCAGCTAGATGTATGTAGTGACCAGTCCTTGAGAACTGATTTGCATGGTGGCGCCCCTAGTGGCCAACTAAGGCAAACAACTTTAGAGAAGGGAGAATGCTAAACCATGATTAATGAAATAAACGTCCTTCCAAAGTGAGTGACCCCTGGGGACCATGCCCAAGCTAATGACGGGGGTCGCCATTCATTTCTGTAACCCTCTGGTCAGTAGTCAACACACACATCCTGGTGTGACGTTGCAACAACACAGAGGAGAATTCAGCAGCCAGGACACACGGCTGCTGTCTGGGTGTCCTGGAGCACAAGCAGACTGGGGGGCGGCAGAACGTGCAGCCTGTCCACCCACCTCTTTGATGGGGCACTCCTGAGACAGACGTTCCTGTAGTTCCTTTTGGAGCTCCTTACGGGTACCTAGGGATTGCTGGACCCGGAGAAAATCAGAGAGCTCTTTCAGACCTGCCTCTGTGAAGTACTTAGCAAAGTGATCCACATTCTGGCGGTTAGCTGGAAAAAGTTCCTGGAAAAGATGGAGAAAAAGAGATGCTTTGGAACCAAGAGCTCTAAAATCTACTCTCCTCCCACAAACCCCAGAAGTTTGGCGGCCAGCACTCTATGATGACAGGGCATTAGAGGTGTGTCCTACACCTGATGCCTTTATCAGGAGAGAACACTTCATCAAGCAATTTACAAAATCAGCCCAAGGAATGAACAATTCCTTAGCACATTCATTAGTCAATCAATCAGCCAATTACCCAATGGTGTGAAGTAGGTACAAACTGAATGCAAACAAGTGGCCATGTAACAAGTATCTGTCATCAGTCATTCCTGGCTGGGCTTAGATAAAACTGTGAGTCAGTTCATAATATGACATTCCAATAACTGGCCAGCCTCCTGGTGGAGACACAAAGCCCTTGAGAGCTAATAGCTGGGAGGAAGACAGAGAGGACACAGTCTCTTTCTCCTACCCACTCCCTTTGACTTGCCAGCAAACCAAGTCTCTCTTGAAGATGATCAATGGCCAAACAGTTGGAGAGATGGAAACAGCATCGTGCAGCGGAGGGAACATAAGCCTTGGAATCAGCAAAACCGGGGCTCATGTCCTGCTCAACAACTCGGCTCCCTCCACTGTGAAGGTGGCTGGGTCTCTGTCTCTTAATATAGCACAGCTGTAGGAAACCAGATACAAATCCTTTTCATGCTGTCATCAAGGACACCCTGAATGCATAGGTAGACCACAAGAGCTTTCCTAGATTAGAAAGCACATCTCCCATTGGACCGTTGCTGATGTCTTCTCCATGACTCTTTTTGGGTGGTGATACTGTCTGTGGTTTGTAAAATGTTGTTTTAGAATCTCCTTTTGCACTCTCCCACCTCCTGAGCTATCTTGGAAACTAATCCTGTGTGCCTTTAAAGCTGCATCATCTGTACGATGGGTAGTTTCTATGAATACAGGCCTGGCTGCATCTGATCTTTGATGGAAGCTTCTTTCTAAGTGTCTTCTATTTCATCATCTAGTCAGTCATTCATTCGATGAACATTTATTGATATGTGCTCGGTGCTGGAGATACAAAGACAAGAATGAAACTGGCCCTCATCTCAATTTACATTCCCTTCTGGGGCAGGGGGAGCAGCAAGAAAATAAGAACTGAGTAAAGACGGGTACAAGATCTCACGGCCCAAATGCAGAGGTTTCCATCATTATAGGACCAAAAACTGAGAGATGGAAGGAAGGCCCTTGGCGGTCACTTAGTCCAACTCCTTCATCTTATAGATGAGGAAGCTGGTAAGTTTCAGAACCAGGATTCAAGCTGAGTTCCTGCGACTCCAGTTCCAGAACTCTTCCCATCGTACCAGACTGAATGAAAGACTTTGTTCTTAATCCATCTGAGGTGTTTTGTTCAACAAGATTGATTGCATCCATGTTAGCCAAGGATCATTGTAATGAGTGGTCGATTGGATGAGCACCTTATTGTATAGAATGGACTGTAACAATTAGAAGGACATTGTTCTACCTTGTCTCTGATAAACCAGAAAGCAGCACTACATAGAAGAGTTATTGAACAGATGACAAACACCACAATGAGATTCCATTTGTCCTTCAAGTCAAAAGTCCCCTTGTTCATAATTAGAAGGACGTTGATTTATAATGAGTTAATAATTAATATTTCAGGCTTTTATTTGGCCTCCTATCTGTTCCACTCTTCTGAAGGAAAAAACAACGTTGGCTGCCACCAGAAGCAATAAGCGAGTAGAGTCGAGAGTCCGAATGCAAAAGGCGCCCAAGAGAATCACTCACCATAGAAATGCGGCCAAAGCTGGCCTACTGTATGTCATCAGTCATTCTGCCTGTTTCATTTGTAAATGCTATTGGGATGACTTAGTGCAGAGGATCTCCTGCCAAGTGCTTTCTGTTGGCCACTCTGCCCCTCGGCTGGATTTTGGCTTTCGTATTCTTCATACGCTTCCAGAATTTTTTAAAAGGTATAATTTTGTATTTAAAGTTCCCTTGATAAGGGCAAATATTCTAATATAGAGAACAAAAGAGAACCAAACCAAGCAAAGAAAATGAGATTGTAAATGACTGCATGTACATTCATAAACTCAAATTATTTCCCAATTGTTAAACCAGCACGAGGCAGTGTGGTATGCTGGACACTCAGTCTTGAAGTCCAAAAGTGGGGCTTCTGTGCTTGAGGATAAAGTGATTCACCGCTCCAAGGACTCGGTGATTGTCCAAGATTTTAAGTTAGAGACGAGGTGCTGACCTGCCTTGGTAGAGGGACTTTGCTCACCTGGGAGTCCCTCAGACCAATGAAATCCTAGATCTGGCCCTTCTCCCCTTAAGCTAGGACAACAGATGGGTGTATGGTCTTCAGCCAGAATCGCCCTTGTTTGGGCTGTGATCCTTCTCCCCTCATCCTGCGCACAGTCAAACATGGACGGGGGTGAGTGTCTCCACCCTACATGTCATTAAGCACCTTTATTTATCTTGCTTCTTTCCCTCTGCCTCCCATCATTCACCTTCCCAGTTTTCTGGTCTTATTCTTTGCTCTTGCCATTTCTTAGGGGGCAATGCTATCCAATCACATTCCTGTATTCTAATTATGCCACGAGGAACACTGGATAGGAAGAATAAAAATGGGAGCATTTATATAGAGTGACTCAGGCGGACGAGGGCAGGAAGAGGAGGCTCCATCGGAAAGCCACAGGTGAGGGGTCCTGGGCTTGTTCTCGAAAGACTGGAAAGACTTCCGCATGGAGGAATGTGAGCAGCATTCACTCTAGGCCTCAGACATGACCTGGGCATAGGACAGCAGGTACAAGGGAGCAGCGCAGAGATGGGGACAGCAGGAAAGAAGCCCATCTCAGTGGGAACGTAGGATGCACAAAGGGCCATGGCATTTGATAGGCCCAGAGCAGTGGGTAGGAGCCAGACTGTACAAGAGACTTGAGAGCAGGGCTACATTTTGTTCAGTAGGCAGAGGGAGCCATAGAGAGTTTTTGAGCAGAGAAGTGATGTGGCCAAACATGAAAGAAGGACCAGAGAGGGAAGAGAATAGACACAGGCAGACAAATATAACAGTCTTCAAAGAGTTAATGAGAGCCTCAGGGAGGCTGTTTGCATTTGGACCGGAAAGAAGGGGGAGAAGGTCAGGCAGTCAGTCAAGCAGCATTTCTATCTTCGGCACTAAGGTTACCCAGAAAAGCAGAAGCGTATTCTGATAGTGGAGACAGAGCGTTAACGCCATGGTGTAGGCGGTGCCTGTGGCCATCAGGGAGGTGGGGAAGAGCACTGGGGACAGGAGCAGGGAGGGGCAAGGGAAAAGCCTCCTGCAGAAGGAGGGGCCTTCACCTGAGTCTGGGTGGAAGCCCAGGAAGGCAGAAGGCAGAAGTGAGCAGAGAGAACGCCCCTGGCTTCAGGGAGAGCCATGGGCCAGTACGAAGTCCGGAGACAGGATCCTGGGCAAGGGCCTGAAAGAAGGCCAATGTTGCTGAATTCTAGAGTGGAGGGAAACACAGCCTTGGATTGGACTGGGGAGGGAGGGAGATGAGAGAGAGTGAGGGAGAGGCAAGACTCACTGAGGTCCGCAGCCTGGGCGACCAGGAAGAGGGGGTCCCCTTGATGATAAAAAGCAAGTGTGGAGGAGGGGATGGAGTAGAAAGGGAAGAGAAGACACATAAGTTCTGTCTGGGATCTGGTGAGTAGAGATGCCAGTGGGGTATCTGGGTCAAGACGTCCAAAGGGGAGATGGGAGATGGGACAGCCTAGGGTTAGATAAAGAGAGTTGGGAGCTGATGAGATCACCAAGTATTACAGACAGAGGAGAGAAGAGGAGACAAGGAGGAAGTGGAGGAAAAAGGAGGAGGGAGGAGGAGAAGAGGGAAGAGGGTGGAGGGGGAAGGAGAAGAAGCAGCAGCAGCTGCCACCTAGCACAAAGCCTTGGGGAGACCACTCATGATCAGTGAGAGTGACTTGAAGATGGGTTGAACCATTGAACAATTCTACAGTTACTGGTTACAGAGAAGACATTTATTGTAAAACTTATCATACTGAATTATCATAATATGTAGCAAGCTGCTGGCAAATATAGTAAGTGTATTACTGAATATCAGCCCATTTCAGAGCATTGGTGAACCTTAAAGTGCTATATCCCCCTTGATTCTAGTGACTTCCCTCTGCTGATCATCTCCAGTTTATCCTGTGCATTTGGGGGTTTGCACATTGTCTTCCTCTTTAGACTGTGAGCTCCTTGAGGACAGGAATCAGGTCTTTGCCTTTCATTGCACAGTTCTAGGCACACCTGTAGGCAATTGTTTATATACTGACTGACTATACAATGGCAGGCACCAGCAGCAGTAACTATTTTTATTTAGAACAGAGTCTGGACGTAGCCTATGGAACTTCCAGGGGGCAATGGCCACTCTCAATCCAGGTTGGCACATTCTCTGCGACTTCTAATCCTCAGGAGGTGGCCTCGAGCCCTGACATACAAAGTGACCTGCTGCTATTCGAACACGGATACATTTGACTACATGACTCAGTGGTATCTGAAGGGTTGCACAGCCCAGATGAGTCAGAGGCAAGGCTTCCTGACCCCAAGGCTGTTTCTTTCTCCACTACTCAAATCAATGAAATTCAACACATCAAATTCACAGCTTTTCCACTGTTCCCCCTAAGTCTCTCTCAGCTTGCTCTTTCTGGCCATTCATCCTCATTCATTCTCCTTCTTAAAGAGTCATCATCAGTATGGACATTCGCACCTCTCCATGAGCTCGTTCTGTTCAGCGCCATCTTCTCAATCTCATGCCCCAGCTTTCTATCTTCCTCTGACTCTGGGGGTTTATTTCCTGGGAATATCACATTAAAGGAGTGGGCCACAACTTATGCGGACCGTCTCTAACTGCTGGGAAGGACTGTTGTTTCCAAGTTTTTGCAATTACAGATGACGTTGCTTTGAAAATCCTCACACCGATAGCCCTCTTTTTTGGTTGGTTTTGATCACACTTTCAGGATATATTCTCAAAAACCAAATCAAGTTGATTTTTATACCTTTCAATGCATATGGCCAGATTTCTCTTCCAAAAACTCCTACAAGTCTGCAACTCCTGCAAATGCCAGCAACATTTCAACAACTATTTCCAAATTTTCAACAAGACATTTTCTATGAGTTAGGTCCCCTCTGATCTTCACTGGCTATTGCTTAAAACAGCATGGGTCACCATGGTCAAAGAATTCAGCACTTTGGGGCCCCACCTGCTCCAAACTCAGCTAGAATGACATGGGAGGATGAACCCCAAATCACCCAGCATTTGTCAAGGATGGAGCTATAAAGGGACTTCCTGAAACTCACTCTCCTTGGAAACATTCCTCATCTGTTGCATGGTAGAAGGTACTATGCA
The DNA here is from genome assembly GCF_028583685.1 of Petaurus breviceps papuanus. Taxonomy (NCBI): domain Eukaryota; kingdom Metazoa; phylum Chordata; class Mammalia; order Diprotodontia; family Petauridae; genus Petaurus; species Petaurus breviceps. Next base: position 1,621,350 of record NW_027185872.1, read on the forward strand.
TGGTGGGTGAGCCTGGTGACCACCCCAACCCTCCCCTACCCTTTTTCCCAATGATTCCTCATGACCAGACAATACACCATACTTACAAGTAACCTCTTGTCCAAGTTGGCTTTTCTCAAAGATGAGGTAACAGCATTCGCATCTTTTTCGGCCATCCATGCTTTAAAGAGCTTTACTGCAAAGGAGGCTGCAATGCCTAAAAAAGGATTTAAGAATCTTAGGAGGAAAGATGTTAGCAATTCAGAAAAAGGCTAACCTTCTCCCCTAAGTGGCAAATGCCTCAAAGGTTTAGCTTCACCAAATTAAGTTTGTGAGAGAACAGGAAGTGACTTCATCATTGGGTCATTCAAATCCATTTATTTATTAAGCACTGGCTGTATGCCAAGAACTGTGCCAGGTGTCAGAAATAAAAAGCAATGAAACTGTCCCTGCCCTCAGGGGTTTACATTCTCCTGGGGGGGGGGTATTTCAATGTCCACATACAGGGGAATTGGGGGAGAGCACTAACACGTTGGGGGGTGATAGAAGAGTCAGAAAAGGCTTCCTAGAGGGAGAGATACTTGAGCTGAGCCTCGGAGGGGAGCTGGGCACTGGTCCCAGCATAGGGAAGTGAGGAAAAAGCACACACCTTCCACTGACCAGGCTGCCTCTTAACAGGGGGCATTCCTGTGGGGGGGAGGAGTTTCAGAATTAAAGCAGAAACAAAACTGTCCTTCGTGTCTTTCACGGTCACTTTGGTTTTCTCTAAAAACTTGATTAGGGGACACTTTTCACACTTCTAAGGTACCCAAGCGACCTAAACTATACCAGCAGGTTTCCCACCTTAACTCTTCCACCCCCAGCCCCAACTGAATGAAATCTTTCTGAGGCCTTTGCTTTCCAGACACCCACCACAGAGCCTAGAACAGAGTAACAGCTCAGTAAATGCTTGATAGACTGGACTGAAAGCATTTCCCACATGTTCATGCACCAGTAATCATTCACGACTGTGATCTGCCCAGATGGAGGGACAGAAGCATCATGGGGGGCCAGACTGAGCACTGAGCTGGACACCTGGGACCCTCTCTGATACCTTCTTCCTGTGTGAGCCTGACCAAATCACTTGGCCTCTCTAAGCCTCAGTTTCCTCATCCGTAAGATGGGAATAATAATATTAGCATGACCTAACCCAGGAGGAAAGTACTTTACTAAGGCAATGTCAGTGATTATTAAGAGAATGATTCTTAATTAAACAACAGTTTGAGAAAGTGTTAGCATACCACTATGCTCCCCTTGGTTAGAAAGACTAGTGTGGGCTGTATGTGTGTTTTAACACCCTTTTGATGTGTTAAGATCTCCTCCTGAGGGAAAATAAGTAAGTAAACCATTAGTTTGAAAACAAACGTATCTTGAGACAGCACAAGGAACTTAAACCAGCGCATGTGTGTGGGGATGAGGGGGAGAGCTGCACTCAGAGTCAGGAGGCCGTAGGTTCAAATTCAGCCCCTTACACTCACTACCTGTGATCCTGGGAAAGCAACTTCATCTCTCCAGGACTCGGGCAACTCTCCAGAATTTATTTACTAAGTCAGACCCTGGCAATCTACCCTGGAGGAGGGAACTTCCCAACTGAGAATTCTTCCCACTGCTGAAGTCACAAAGTCTCTTGCTATTTGCATAAATATTCTTTATCCCAAGCACAAAGTCTACTTTAAAGAAGAATTTCAACATAGATTTCAAAACATGCTCGTCGAAGATGGCACTGAAAGAAGTGGGCTTTGAACGTGCATCTCCCAACTACAGATCAAGCATGTGCCAGCCTGGAGGGTCCTAAAGCTGGGGAAAAAGCCCGAAAGCCAACCACTTCCAGACTACTAGTGGTTGGGTCTAAGAACAACGCACACTATCTCTGTCTCTATTCTCTCTGTTTCTGTCTTTCGCTCCCAACAAAAAGCTTCACTCTGGCATAAACCATTGAACTCCTTAGTCAAATAGTGGCCCAGCCCACAGGTGAAGGACCCCAAAATGGGGCCTCTGAGAGGGAATCATTCTGAGGCCCCAGGAAGGTGAGGAATAGGCTTTTATCTACTGGTCCTTGGCCTCCATTGGGAGAGAAGGCCTGGAGCCAAGAGCATAGAGGTGTTACCCCAATGGAGCATCAGCACCCCAGAGCAGAGAGACACGGACCAAGGACACACCTGGACAGACATCAACACAGAGAGATGGAATGACAGCCCCGGAGGAGGAAGCAGTTTCTGGACCATAATGCCTTGGACACAGAAAAATGATGGGGAGGCTTTCTCATCTACCTCTGGGCCTCACTGCCATCACACTCTGAGCTGCAATCTGCCCCCAGATTCTGTGTATATTTGAGGGTGAGTGTGCCCTAGACTTTCTTGGTGCCAACTGTTCTTTCTAAATTCCCAAGTAAAATACCTTTGGTAAAATCTCATTAAATCTGGTTGGCTAATTGTTGGAAAGCCAACTGCTTGGGGATAATGAACAGTGGCACCAGAAACCCAGAGCCCCTCAGGGTCACCTCTGGAGCCCTGAGGGGCACAGCACGTGCTCACCCCAGACTCCAAATGGAAGGGCATGCTCTGTTTCTGGGTACACATGTTCCTCCTGCGCATGGGTGCATGCGCCCACACACATGCACACACACAAACACGCATGCACCTGCACACATAAGCACACACGTCTCCAGGGCAGGGATTCCTTCACTTTGCCTTTGGCTCTTTCCCGCAGAGCGGAATGCTTGCACAATGCTTTTCTTCTTAGAGCTAGAAGGGATAGAAGCTAAACCATTGGGCCCAACTCTCTTATTTTAGCAATGAGGAAACTGAGACAGACAGAAGCTAAGTGATCTACCCAGGGTCACACATTTAGTAAATGCCTGAAGTAGGATTTGAAGCCAGATTTTATGGACTCAAGAGCCCAGAACTCTATTTGCACAGTATGATTTTAAAAGCCCTTTCTCTGCCTGACACAATGTGGGTAGCATTACTGCCTAGGCCTGTGGGAAAGGGCCCATACCCTACATGTCAGAGACCCCTCCTCCAGGCAGTCCACCAGCATCTCCAAAGCACCACAGGGCAGGAGAGCAGACATGGCCAGCGGTCTGGGGGATGCATGTGGATGGCCGTACTGGGCCTCCTTGGGCCAGCCCAGGCAAAGGAAGAGGAGCGTCCAGAACATGCCCAAAGGCTGAAGGTGGCGCTAGGGCAGGCAGGCCCCGCTCGGAGACGCTGCTCCCCCAGAATCTTTCCTATCCTTGTTTGTGTGACTTCATGTACGAAGGCCCCCGAAGCCAAGGACCTTTTCAGTCTTGCGCCTTAAGGAGATCACAGGTGAGGATTTTCTCCATCACCTGGATCACTGGTTACCCTCCTTTTCTTCCTGACCACGAGAAACAGCAGAGAGGAATTACCTTCTTTGACTATACTATCAGTGAAGAGGCTGGTGAGGATGGTGGCCGGCAGCGTCCCGTTGGCCAGGAGGATCCCTGTGAGCATGGCCAACTTGGTCTGCTCCGCTTCCGAGAAGGCTTTGAGGAAGAGGAGGAGCTGTGGGTCAAAGGTGGATGGACAGTCAGCTGCGGGAAGTCTCTGGGCCAATGCCCACAGGGGCCAAGCCTCATTGGTCTGTACTAAAGAGCCATCAGAGCGAAGGCCGTGTCTGCCCTGGACTTTATGCAGACTCCCCTATAGGTGGTTAAACATTCCCGGCTTTAAAACCTGTCTGCAACATGATTTCACTGGGGGATTTCCTGATATGGGAGCCCTGAGGTAAAGTGAGGCCTGTGGTTCGCTAGACCATGGAAACCACCCCCATCATTTTACAGAAAAGGAAACTGAGGCCCAGGAAGGTGAGGTGGCTTGCCTGCAGTGGCAGAGCTGGGATCCAAAGGGAGGCTTTTCAGCTTAAAAAGTTAGCGTTCACTCCACACTCATCACAGCACCTTGCCTCCATCCGTCCCCCAATAAGAGTAAAAAAACAACCACAACCACCTCAGGCTACTGCAGCGCTCTGTAATCGAGAGAAGCAGCCGTGCCACCCGAGAGGCCAGATGGCTCTGGGATCATCACAGAGCGAATATGTCAGAGCTGAGATGTGAACTGGGCTCTCCTAGCCCAGAGCCCTCGCCACTGCCCTTGGGCTGAACCGCATTTGTGCAGTGTATCCATTCCCAAGGAGCCTTCCCAGCCAGGGCTTTATGGACAGTCTCAGGCACCCTTGCACTGCCATCTTTTCAAGCCTATAACTCATGGTACCCACAGTTTAGTTCTGGAAGGGGCCTTGGAAAACATTTAGCACCCCTCCCCCCAATGTCAGATGAGGAAACTGACACCCAAAGAAAGGAAGTAATTTGCCCAGGGCCACACAGGCAATAATTTATAGGACCAATTGATCAGCATTGATTAAATGTCTACTATGTGGCAGAGTAACCCAGCCCTCCAACCCCCAGGGCAACGTTCCTACTGCACCAGGCGAGATACCCACAAACTTCTAAAGTAAATAGTCATTCTTCTGAATGAAAGATTTTCCCATATTCAAAATTAAACTTCAAAGGGCAGCGTGTGTTCCACAGTTGAATAATATACTGAAGGATATCCACACACCCACATCATATCCTTCTGCAAGGGTAAGTGTATAGACAGCAGTGAACATTCCAAAGAGATTTCGGAGATGCTAAGTGTGTGCGTGCTGTGCCATCACCTTTCCTTGGGTATTCAGTCCCATTTAAATTGTGGCATGAAAACTAAGATGGGCTTCCACAGAAGAGAACCACAGTCTTTAATCAATCCACTCAGGGGCCATTAAAAAAAAGCCATTGTTGGCCAAGGTGCTAATTTTCCATGCTAATCTCCACTTCTTTCCAATGTTCATCTTTAATAATAGTTTCAAGCTCCTGCAGGGAACCCATCTTAAGTCATTTCTAAATGTGGCAGGCTCCACACGGAGCCCTTGTCCATCCCTACCACTGTAACTAGAGGAAGCCCCAGTAAAATCCAGGTCCTGGGCATGGAGTGTGGGTGAGGCAGCAGCTCCCCCATATCTGTGTGCAGTTGAAGTTGGGTTAGGCCACCTGGAAGGGGAGGTCACCAGTGAGTATGGCACAGTCTGAGGATCTGTGTGTGTCTGCAGCTGGCAGCCCTCCCCATACTTTGTCTTGGTAATAGAAGCAATGGGGGCAATCGGGTCACCTTCTCCATCCAGGATACCTCCCTGGCAGAACCATTACTAGAGATTGTGACATCCTGGTGAAGGGCTCATCCCTGGGCTGAAGAGAAGCCCAAGAGTCACTTTGTAAGTTGGGGGTGACACCATGTAAGTGACTAAGACAGATACAGACGCTCCGAAGGGAGAGGGACTGAGTCCCTAGGGTGGCAAAGGTGCCTGCCAAAGGAGGGCCTACATGGAATGCCGAGCATCCTTCCCTAGGGAGAGCATAGCCCCTTCAGCCTCAAGGCTTTCCCAAACCAGCCAATGCCTCTGAGTCCAGGTTTGCAGGGAGCTCCCTTGGTCCCTCTGGGACCCAGCTGCATTCCTTCCTGACTCTCAGCCCATCTGAGCTGGGCCTCCCATTGCCTGGGGCACATTCTCCTATTCCGACAGCTCCAGGCAAGGCCCTAGTTCCTACAGACATGCTGTCCAGCGTAAGCCAAGGAAGTCTGGTCTCCACACAAAGTTTAGCCCAGCATGTACTTCGACATGTAAGTAACCAGTACTTTTTGGTAGTGATCTGGATACTCAAAATACTTTAGCTTTGAAGTGGTATGAAGCCAAGAACCATATGCTACATGACCAAGCATTAAGAGTCAGACATTCTCTAAACACCATCAATATCAATGAATAAATTCATGCTGGATGTGGAGGTAGGATGGTGCGATGGCTAAGGGCTTGGGACCTGGCTTCAAATTCCCCCTCTGTCATCTGTTGGTTGTATGTCCCCACTACAGCTCCACAGGCTTCACCAACTAATTCCTTAACGACTGAGGTCTGCTCTGGTGGACACTTACCCATGCTAGTGACAGTAAAAGGCCTTTGGCCTTCCATTCCTGGGTGACTAGAGGTTTCTTTCTCTCTAGCTACAAACCAATGATCTCTCAAGGTGAAAAGCCTCCTACTTAATTACAAATATCTGGCCCACTCCAAGCCTGGATCAGAACCATGGATGGTTGGGTAGTAGTTAACCGGAATGAAATTTGCATTTGTTATGTCTGAAATTACCTTTTTAATTTCATCTTCAAATGCCTTTTCCAAATATTTATATCGCCTAATGAGCTTGTTGAAGACCTAGAATATAAAGGAGACAACATTAAGTAGTAAGGACATGAGGGTTTATTTTTTCTTTTTTGGAGGGGGGAAACCAGGGCAATTGGGGGTAAGTGACTTGCCCAAGGTCACATGGCTAGTAAGTGTTAAATTGTCTGAGGCCAGATTTGAACTCAGGTCCTCCTGTCTCCAGGGCCGGTGCTCTATTCACTGCACCACCTATATGCCCCAATAAGCAACGAATTTAAAAGGCATCAGAAGGAAGAAGGGTTTTGTTGATCCCAGATTCACCTTCCCATTTCCAATACTCACACCCCCATATCACACTTTAAAGTCTGAATGTGCTTTCTTTACAACAACCCTGTAACAGTAATGGCTGCATCACCCCCATTGCACTTAAAAGGCAGGGGGAGGTTCCTCAGAGCCTTGTCAGAGGTCACTGGGGGGTGGGAGCCAGAGAGGAAGGCCAGCATGTGGGCCGTGCCCCTAGATCTCCCTGACCATGTACAGCTGCTTCCTGGGCCCAGCACATCTGGGGAGAACGGAAGCTCCTCAGAGACAGGGACTATACGCTTTTGGCTCTTGGTTTCCCCAAGCTGACATCTACTGTTGTGCCCAAACCCAAAGTGCCCACCTCCTGATTTGAAGCCCACCATTAAGCCCCTTATATGTTTGTCTTTGTCTCTATCCTGTACCCTGTGGTAGCTTAAAACAGCTTAAGGCACAGTCTTGGGGACTGCCCAAGGCGTAGTAGTCCCGGGATTATGGCACAAGTTTAGCTTAAGAAGAGACCACCCTGTTCTGTTCCGACTGACCAAGCAGAGTCCCCACACCCTGTAACCTGAACATGACCCTAGCCTGTCCTCATTACCCAACGACCCTTGACCCCTTCACCCTGTATCCTCCACCCTGTTCTGGGAGGGACTCCCTTGTGCCCTTGCACCATCTTCCCAAATTAGCCCTGAGCTACAGATCTAACCAATGGCAATTCTTGGCTTCTGTGCGTCATTGTTCATGCTAGCTCCCCTCCGCAATTGTGGTTTTAGCCTTTATAAGCACGGTGTGTACCCCAATTCAGGGCTGCCTGATTTAAGTGTATACTCCAGGCAGTCGTGTGCTTAATCAATAAATCCACACCCAGATTTACCTTGAACCCAGGTCTCAGCTCGCTCTTACTCTCTGTACAATACTACTTCTGCCCCTTTCCCCCATCCCTCTTAGTTCTGCCCTCTGGAGCCAAAGTGCACAAGCCCCTCCCAGCATCCACACAGCCACCCTTCCATTGCTTGTACAAATTCCTTGAGGGGCTTTGTGGCCACAGAGCCTGGCTCAGTTCCTGGCACATAGTAAGGGCTTAATGAATGCTTGTTAAATTGAATTAAATTGTCTACTAACTTTCAGCTCCAGCTCCAGTGTAACTCAACAAGTATTTTCTCTTCTTTACCCCAATTAGCTAACATCTAAGTGCCCACTGTGTGCCAGTCACTGGAGATGCAGAGAAAAATAGAAAGGGCCCTTCCCTCAGGAAGCTTCCACTCTCCAGGCAGATGAGATGCACAAGTGCAGGTCTGTTATAGGAAAGCTACAGGAAGCAATATCAGGACATGCCTGGGGCGAAGGGGGGCACCAGGACCTGGGGGGCAATGAAAGGCTCCACCCACGAGGGCAGAGGGTTTTCAGACTGGCTCTGTGCCACCTTCTGAGAGCAGCAGGAGGAGGAAGCCCCCAGCACACCGGAGAAACAGAAGGGGAACGCTCCCACGGGGAATGGCTCTTCACAAAAAGAAGCTCATCTGCAGACAGGCCTGTGGGATGATCCAAGGAAACCAGAGGCCTAGGATGGAATGCCCAGGCATGCTGGAAAGAGAATGCCAGGAGGGGAGGGGCTGCTGGCAGCTGGGACAGGAGAGCAGGGAAGGGGGTGAGCACAAGGCCCCGCTGAGGGAAGGCAGAGCTCTCGAGCCCTGTTCTGGAGCCACCCCCCAGACTCCTTGTGGTGGGCTCTTATAAGGAAAGGGAACATGATTTATATGGCACCTACTGCATGCCCCGCACATTAAAAATAGTATATCATTTGATTCTCACAACCCCGACAAGGAGATGTGTTATTATCTGCATTTCATAGTTGTAGAAACTGAAGCAAGTAGAGGTTAAGTGACTTGGCCAGGGTCACTCAGGTAATAAGTGTCTGAGGCAAGATTGGAACTCGGGTCTTCCTGACTCCAGGCCTATCTGCGGTGTCAGAGAGAAGTCAGGCTTGGGCTCCTTCTGGCAATCACTCTGTTTTTTGACAGATCCTATCTTAGGACTGTGTGACCCACTGGTGCTGGAGTAGCCCCTTCTTCCTCCTCCTCCCTCAGCATGGGCCCATCGACTCCCCAAAGCCCAGGCTTTGTCATTGGAGGCACAATGTTTGTTATCCTTCCTTCCCCATCACCCAGTTATGGCAGAAGGGAAAGAGGAAAGCTCTGAGCGTTCTTATGGCCACTAACCTGGATTCAGCTACCAGGAGCATCTTCACTGAGAAGCAGTGCATAATGGGGGAGAGAGGCCCAGCCACAGAGCCACAAAGGCCCAGGTTCAGATCCAGCCTTTGCCAAACACAAGGACCCCCAGTGCAGGCCGTAAGCAGCAGAGAAGGTGTGGGCCTGCACTGGGGAGGAGAGTGTGGGTGGGTCGTGGCACCTGGGGATGGGGGGATCCTAGAGGGGATCCCCAGAGTCTAAGCGGGAATACAATGGACTTCACCACCAATCTGAAACTAGCTCCTCAGTCAAGGTGGCCTGACTTTGTAATATCCAGATTCTGTAACTTTTAATCCCTATTCTAAAGCGTCCAAGAGAAGAGTCTGCCCAAATTAAGGAAGAGAATGACAATCTTGGTAGAATTTCTTGGGCCTAGAATGTCGTAGACAAGGCAAGATCCATGAAGGGCAGCTTAAGGCCGCTCTTGAAAAGTGATAAGAATCATGACAAAAGGGACCAAAATGAGGAAGAGAAGCAGAGAGCAGGCTGGGGTGGCTGAAGGCTTGGCCACGGCTCACCAAAAGGCCAGAGATTCCTTGGGACATGGACTGCCAGAAAGAGCAGAAGGAGGACCTCCTGGAGTGACCTTGGTCAATGCCCCATCACTTTCTGCCATTACAGAAGGGTGAATGAAAGCCTTGGGGATCGAGTCCTTGCAAGTGATGACCTCAGTGGGCACCTATTTCCTGACAGAAACACAAAGTCCACCCTATGTCTCTTTTTCCATCTGTAAAACGGGAGAATGTGTACAAGCTGGCCTCTGAGCTGGGAGAGGAGAGCTTGGTCAGTGGCCCTCCCTCCCAGTCTCAATGGTAGGCCAAGGCCAGCAGGCATTTAGCAAACCTGAAGGCCTAAAGAAATGTTCATGTTCATGTCCATAAGAATGATGCCCAATATCCAGGCTCCCATTTCATCTCTTTTTAGACTGGGAAACCAGGGGGAGAAGGTCTAACCCTTCAGGGGAAGAGCCCGGAGAATGATTGCCATCACCTTCTCCCCTTCTCACAGGAATGACATGGGGGCATTGCTTGGAGACCAGTAGATCTGAGTAATGCAGAGAGCCACATTCCTGCCCTCTCTGCCCTCCCCCATGCAGCCTGGAACACACTTTAGGAAGTCATCCATCTGGCTTCACTGAGGATTCTGAATATCAAAAGGTACTGGTAACCATAGAAATGGAATAAGGTCGGTTGCTATATTTCATCTCTGTTACACACACATGCGCACACACACACACACACATATACATCCATATCCATATCCATCTGTACACCCATATCCACCTATCTATCCATATACACACACATATATATGTCTATGTGTGTGTGTGTGTGTGTGTGTGTGATCTGTATGATCTATGCCTATGGATGTATGTGGTAGTACAGTAGACAGAGTACTGGGTTAGAAATCAAGGAGATCTGAGTTCAATTCTGGTCTCAGACACTTCCTAGCAATATGAACCTGGGCAAGTCACTTGACCCCATTTGTCTCAGTTTTCCTCATCTGTAAAATGAGCTGGAGAAGGAAATGACAAACCCCTCCAGCATTTTTGAAGAAAACTGCCAATGAGTCATGGAGAGTCAGACACAGCTGAAACGACTGAATAACACACACATACAAACACAAATGTGCACTCATTTATGGACACACACATATATGTGTGCATCTGCAGATATACAACACGTACATGTGTATACCTGTATAAGGAGAAGATCTATAATTTCATTAATTCAGGGAGCTCCTAAATGAGGAAACGCCCTTTACTAAAGCAGGTCAGCACCTTCTGTGCAATCTCTAGTCTCAAAGAGCTGCCCAGAGTATTGAAAGGCAGTGACTTGCCCAGGGTCACACAACCAATATTCCTCAGACACAGAATTTGAGCACAAGTCCTCCCTGAAGAACTTAGAATTATGAAAATACTTTCCCATTCTCTTACTTACTCATACTTCAAAGAGAAATAAGAACTTTCTAGAAAAATTGTGGTTTGCAAAAGAGGAAACTGAGCAGAAGTTAGGTGGCCTGCCAAGATGGCACAGCCAGCCATTGGAGAAGTTGGGATCGGAGCCCAGGCCCCTTTATTCTTCATCTAGAACTGACCCCACCTACTGCTTTGCCTCCTGTAGGACAGAGGGCAGAGCACCCCTGTGGAACCACTCAGCAGTCTGGTCACAGAGGCTTTCTTGGCCCAGCCCTTCCCCAAGTTCTGCCTTTGTGGACATTTCTCAGGCCCAGTTCCCACCACCCCCCACCACTCCCAGTCCTGACCTGAGCATAGTTTCTGATGGCATCATGATCTTCAACGGCAAAAAACACACAGTGGGTGGTCATCTTGGCTTTGTCCCCATCATCTATGCGGGTCCCACCAGGGGCTGAAAGAAAGACAGCATCAGTTAGCCGCTGGAACCAGGAGATTTACCAGATAGAGTCAGGAGAGGCAAGAGAAGCTGAGGAAATGCGTTTATACAAAAAGAGGAGGAATGCAAGACAGATTCATTTTACTTAGAGATCCTATCTCCTGTGATGGGAAAGAGGCTGGGGAGAGTGAGGCAGCCAGCCTGCCCCTCGCTTGACTCATTCAAGGAAACAATGGATGACCGCTTGAGGACACTGAGGAGGCCTTGGTTGGACTGGACTGAGGTCCTTCCCAAATCTCAGGCTGTGCTTTTGTGATGCAGAAAAGGAGAAAGAAAACATTCACATTTTTGAGTGCAAAGAGACAGAGAGAAATGGAGGGAGGGAAGAGACAGAGACAGAGAGAGAGACAGAGACAGAGAGAGACAGAGACAGAGAGACAGAGAGAGAGACAGAGAGAGAGACAGAGACAGAGAGAGACAGAGAGACAGAGAAAGAGACAGAGAGACAGAGACAGAGAGAGAGACAGAGAGAGAGACAGAGAGAGAGACAGAGAGACAGAGAGAGAGACAGAGAGACAGAGACAGAGAGAACATAGGGAATTGTGGAGTAAAGACACAATGTCCCTCCTGGAAGGGGGAGGGGAGAGGAGTCCAAGAATTTAGCCTCCAAAATTAAAGCTAACAGGATGGGTGAAAGGAATCAGCATAAGCAGTCACCTGCATTGAGTCATGTGGCTGATTCCCAATCTAATCCAACCAGCATTTCTGGGGCCCTTGCTATGTGCCAGGCACCGTGCTGGACACTGGGAATGGCCAGTCCCTGCTCACAAAGAGTGTACATATCATCGAGGGGAAAGGCCGTGTACACCAAGAAGTGACAATGAAGTTCATATAAACTAATACCTTAAGGAAACCGTGGGGGACAAAGATGTCCAAGGAAACATGAATTCAAATATAACTAACAGTGAGATAAACTGTAACCTTAGAAAAATGTAACAACAGTAGCAAATGCAAAAGGCTGTGGGCTGCACAGAATCCAGCAAAGGGAAAGGCTTGGTGTGCCAGTCTCTAGCCTGAGCCTGGGAGAGGCACCCAGAGCAGCTGCAGGAGCATTCCGGGCCACTCGGCAGCCACAGCTTTCTTTGGGTCAAGGAGGGAGGGAGCAGTCTAGATTCAGGATCCCCAAGTCTCAGAGTAAGCGGGAGGGCAGACATCATTCAGTCTGACTTGTAGCTGGATAAGCACTTACTGTGGACAAGGTGCTCCACTGGTGCCCAAGCTACAGAGACAAAACAAAGCATCTCTTGCCCTCAAGAAGCTTACATTCTACTGAGGGAAACAACATGTACAATGATGAATTCATCCAGAGCAGTGAGCTGAGAGAGAAGACAACTGTGGGGATGGTGATGATGGTGGTGATGATAGTGATCGTGATGTGATGTGATGTGATGTGATGATGATGGTGATGATGGTGATGGTGAGGATAGCTAGAATTTATATAGCACTTGAACCTTTGCAAAGTATTTTACCGATATTATCTCATTTGATTCTTACAATAGTCCTGGCAGGTAGGTACTATTATTATCCCTGTTTTACATATGGGGAAACTGAGGCTGAGAGACTGATTTGCTCAGGCCCACACAGCTAGTTAACATCTGTGGCCAGACCTGAACATGGGTGTTCATAGCTCCAGGTCCAAAACTCTGCCCACTGCACCGTTTATCTTCTTGATCACATAGGAAGGGGCATGTGCCTGGAGTCTCAGAGGCAGCTGAGCTGTTTCTCAGGCTGGAGTTGAGGATGAGACTGAGGACAAAATCCCTGCAAGGTCAGACAATAGCAAGGAAGTGCTTGAAGGATTCCAGAAGGGGAAGTCTCTGGCTCTGGGGGATGGCAGGATGCCCTCTAGAGAGTTTGTCAGGTATAAGTTGGCCTCTGTGACTCCCCAGACCCCACTGGCCTTGGTTTTGGCCTTTGGGGACAAAGGAGAACCTTCCAGGCTCTCAAATTCTAGTTAGATAATGTTCCCCTAGGAATCATCTCTAGGATAAACACCCCCCCCACTTCCTTCCTGAGTTGATTCTCCTACAGCACAGACCCAGGGCCCTTCACCCCATTACCCTGCACCAAACACTCTCTGCATCACTAGTGTTCATCCCATAGTGGGGAGGCTTGAACTGAACTGTACCCAAGATCTCCAATGTGGGCTGAACAAAGTAGAGGAGAGCTGGACTGTCCTCTCCTTAGGACTGTAGAATCAGGCAGCATCAGGCAATAAGAATTCATTTTTCAAGAACTTTCTTTCTTTTTTAGTTTCAACTTTCATTTTAAAAAATTTTGAATTCCCATTTTTTCTGCCTCCCTCTCTCCCCTCCTCCCTCCCCAAGATGGCAAGCAATCTGCTACAGGTTACACATGTGCAATCATATTAAGCAAATTTTCACATTAGTCGTGTTGTGAAAGAATCAGAACAGAAGGGGAAAACCACAAGAAAGAAAGAAAAAACCATAACAACAACAAAGAGAAAATCGTCTGCTTCGATCTGCATTCAGACTCCATAGTTCTTTCTCCGGATGTAGTTGGCATTTTCTATTATAAGTCTTCTGGAAATGTCTAAGATCACTGTATTGCTGAGAGGAACTAAGTCTGTCAAAGTCAGTCATCACACAACGTCGCTGTTACTGTGCACAATGTTCTCCTGGTTCTGCTCGCTTCACGCAGCATCAGCTCATGTAAGCTTTTCCAGGTTTTTCTGAAGTCCGCCTGCTCATCGTTTCTTATAGCACAATAGTATTCCATTACATTCATATACCACAACTTGTTTAACCATTCCCCAATTGATGGGCATCTCCTCGATTTCCAATTCTTTGCCATAAGGACTCATTCATTAAGCACCTACTGTGTGCCAAGTGCTGGGGTGTGTGCCCTTAAAGAGCTCACCCTCCAGTGGGTAAGAAAGCAAGTCAAAACCCATGCACAAACAGGATTTACCCAGAGTAGATGGAGTAGCTGAGAGGGAGGCACTGAAGGTGGGATTAAGAGTTGGAAGGAACTTTAGAGGCCAACTCACCCACTCCCCTCATGAGCTAATGAGGCGACTTTCTGAAGCTACATTGCAGAGTAGGGTAGGCTGGTGGTCTGTCTCCAAACCTTTCCCTCTCTTACACATCACATCATGCCCCTTATTACTGGCGGTCAGGCTAGCGTAAATGCTTTTGGTTGCCACATTGCCTACTGACTCATCTCAAGCTTGAAGCTACCACCTCCCTCCCCCAAGCCATTGTAGCCCCTCCTTCCCCTTTGGGGTCTGGAAAACTGAGTTGGGGGAACCCAAGTCCTCCATGAATTTGGTCAACATCTCCCAGTATCAGTGTCCCAGAGGACGGCTGAGTGATCTGAAAAAGATGGAGTTTGGAAGCATGGGAGTGAACCTGAGCAGCCAGACAGAGGGAGGGGGGGGCCCACGGCCACCACTGATTGGCTCAGCCTATTAGGCAGCCTCCCTCTTCCTCCTCTTGCACCTCCCATCTAACTCAAGCACAGAAACTGAGGCAGGGGCTCCAAGGAGAGCTCAGGCCCTGACACACATGCTTCCTGGTCTCTGGTACCCGACAGTTTTTCTCAGATTTGAAAACTTTGTCTTCCTTAAAGCTGTTTCACTATCAGCTTCTTTCTGAGGCTTCACCTGGTGCCCCGCCCCTAAATGACTTTGTGTTTGCCTTGTGGACATTGTCAATCCACTTCTTCTATGTATGCTTCCCTCCCACAGAAGGTAAGTTCCTTGAGGGCAGGCCTGTTTCACTCACGTTAGTGTATCTAGTGCCTAGCCCAGTGCCTGAGACATAACAGCACAGAGGTGGTGGCAGCTCTAGGGGGCAATGATTAGCCCTTGAGTCTCCCTGTCTAGGTCAGACCCAACCCTAGAGATAGAAATAAAAGTGCCACCCCTGAATGCTCCCCGGTGCTGGCTGCAGCAAGGCTCAGATTGCCTCTCCCTTTGACCTGTTTCAAAGGCTGCTGGGAGAGGGGGACAGGGAAGGGTGGTCTCTGGGCCAGGCCTCTTGGGTCTCCTGCCAGGTTTGACCTTATGCCTCATTCTGGGCCTGCTTTCTTGATCCTATGATAGGCCTTGAATAAAATGCCCGGACATGATTCTATTTCCAGGCCTGAGAGTATGTGATTGGACTCCCAGTACCCCCCCCCCCCACCACCGCCCTGCTGGCCCACACCCAGGTTAGCTATTTTTAGTCCCAGGGAATCAGGAGTAGGTACCAGCTTGGGCTTTTATGGATTCAATTCAAGCAAGATGAACACACTTTATATGTGCTTGTCAGTGGTGACAGAGGCAAAAAGGAAACAGCTGCCACCCCCAGGGGCTTGCTAGGAGTGAACTACATGGGGGTACCACCATAGACAGACAGACAGGAGTGTGTGTGTGTATGTGTGTGAGTGTGTATGTGTGGGGGGTGTATATGTGTGTGAGTATGTATATGTGTATATAGGTGTGTGAATGTCTGTGACTGTGTGAGTGTATGTGTGTATATGTGTGAGTGGGTATACATGTGTGTGTGACTGTGAGTGTGTGTAAGTGTGTGAGTGTGTTGTGTGCATGTGAGTGTGTGTGACTGTGTATATGTGTGTAGATGTGTGTGAATGTGTGTGACTGTGTGAGTGTATGTCTGTGAGTGTATATATGTGTGAGTGTGTGTGTGCATGTGTGTGTTTGTGTGTGAATGTGTGTGTGACTGTGTGAGTGTATGTCTGAGTGTGTATGTGTGTGAGCGTGTGTGCATGTGTGCGTGTTTGTGTATGTGTGTGAGTGTGAATGTGTGTGAGCATGTGCACATGTTTGTGTATGTGTGTGAGCGTGTATGCAAGTGTATGTGTGTGAGTGTGTTTGTGTGTGAGCGTGTGTGCATGTTTGTGTATGTGTGTGTGTGTGTGCGTGTGTGTGTGCAGGGATTCCAAGAGGCTAAGGCGAGGGGGGAGAGCATTTTTGGAATGGGGATCAGCCTGGGCAAATGTCCAGTGATGGGCTGCTTCTGAAGGTTCAGCCGTGGGCGGATTTAGTGGAGAAGAGTGTCCTCCACAGAAACTGAGAGAAGAGGCTGAGTCCCTTCATTTTGGACATGTGGGCGGGCGGTATCAGGAGGACACCAAACCATCCATATTGGTCAGTGTCCTACCTCTCATACCCTCCAGATCCCTAGACAGAGCCCAGAGATCATACCCTGCCTCCATTCTAGAACCCACACCCTGGGGCCCAGTTGCCTTCCTGGTGAATAAGAGGGCACTAAACATACTTCACCCACCCAAGTTACCAGCCCCACCCATCCCTCTGCCCCAATTGGCTCCTTGGCCGCCTTCTCTGCCCTGTCACCTACCACCACTCCCAGCTTTCTACTTCCTAAATCAAATGAACTCTAAGGTGGCTTCTGGAAAGGGTGTGCCGGTCAGCTCCCCAGCCTCCATCTCTGGCCCGGCCACCCATCCCCGTGTGCACTGTCTCTTCCACTAGAATGGAAGTCTCTTGAGGGCAGGGACTGATTTCTGTCACTATAAATTAGCACAGTACTCGGTAGCCAGTAAGTGTTTAATAAATGTGATTATTCATTCACTGAGCCAGCCTGATGCCCTCTTTGGGCAGAGGGCCAGCCCATGATCATAGAGACAGATAAGGTGGCTTAGCTTTCTGTTTCTGCTTTTTACTTTTCTGGCTTTGTTTTTGGTGCCAAATTTCAACTCACTCCCATTTTGGCTCCCTGCACACACATATCTCACCAGCCATTTCCAACAAAGAACAAAGAGGGTCTTTTCTCTTTTTTGGTAACAAGTAGGTTCACATGAGTGACCTGGGGGAGCTCCTCCAGCCTCTTGCACCAGCAGCTTATCTGGCTCATTCCTGGAGGTTGGGCTGAAGGCTCCGATGGTGGCAGCTTTGAACCCTCAGCCTCCTTCAAGACACTGGGCTCCTGACGTTCATTTATGTACAGGTTTAATTAGGCTTCCTAAATGAGCAAGAAAGTCCTCAGTGAAGTAAGGACCTGGGGGAGAAAACTCTGTTTAATACTATCTACCTGAAAGAAGGCCTGGGACCAGCAAGGATGCATTTTAAATAGTGTGCTAAACTCAGTCTTCTCCCATGATGGTGTAATAATAAATGATTATTGTGTTGGTTTTTTCATCATGCAGCTTCATTCACAAGAGTGGGTTTGTGTGTGTTATACACACACACACACACACACACACCCTGATTTTATTGATTCAGTAATTCCCTCCCACGGTGCTGATAGCCATTCATCTATGCCTGCCTACCTTGGGGGACTCTCGTCCAAGTCCTCCCATAAACTCCACACAGAAAGTCCACCCAATGAGCTGAAGGCCTTCCTCCTTCTCTCTTGACATTGTGCAGATATAAGAAAACACCAGGTAGCTCCCTTGCCGTCCCTCATTCTCGCCATCGACCAGCCATCCCGCCTTCTGTTCTCATGGCACCTCCCATTCTTGTCCCTCATTGGTTAATGCTGCAGACATGTGTGCCCATGATGCACTTTTCTGCTGCCCTTTTGGTGAGATTCATTATAAATTATGCAGACACAGGTAAGTCCCATGTCTCTATCAGGCAGCACTGCAGTAGAATGTGGGGATGGCCTTCGTGCCCAGAAAAAGCTTTGTGACCATCTCATGGCTCTCAGCCCACTCTCCTTCTCCAGGGCTGCCCACTGAGGCATGGCTCTCAGTGCTGTCCATACAGCTTTATGTCATACACTGGGCAATAGACATTTTTCATCTCCTTCTGAGGGAATTGTGGGAACTGAGTGAACCTTACTGATTCCTCTCCCAGTTCAGCTCCCGACTCCCCAGGCTTTTCCACCATCCCCAGTTCCCTTCTTACCCTGCAATATGTCTCTGCCTTTGCAGCCCCCTCCTCCCACTGGAAAGTCCTTCCCAAATCTCCATTTTGAGGAAAGGCCAAGGTCATACCTGTCCACCCCCTCACTCCTCTCCTAGCTCTGCCCTCGACTCAGCACCTGCCTTTCAGGTGCTGTCTTCTTCCTTAGAAGGTAAGCCACCTAAGGGCAGAGACTGTCTTTCTTTTCACCTCTATTATATTCCCAGTGATTTGTACAGGGCCTAGCACATACTGAGTATTTAATAAATACTGGCTGACTTCATCCACTTTGTCTTTTCTGTGTGGATAGTCTGGCTAGAACTTGAATGATTCAAGATCTCTGCCGGGGGCTCTGCGATATTCTGAGACCCGAAGCAAAGAGCCAGATTTCATCCACATGCCTTGCCATCTGCACAGTATCTCTCTTTGATGAAATACAGATAAAGAAAAGATCATAGATAAAGAGCTGAAACAGACTTCAGAGGTATCGAGTCTGTCCCCCTCCTTCATATGGGCTCGGAGAGATGTGGAGGCTCGCTCAAGATTCCCCGGGAACCTCCCTCACTGGCAGGCACTTATTCCAGAACATGAGTCCATTCCAGGCCTCCATTTTAGTCACAACTCCTGCATTTTCTGACTGCCGGCATGTTGCTTCTTTTATGAAAACTGTTCAGTAATTTTACATTGGGTACCAAATGGCTCCCAGACTCCTTGGGCTGAGAGTCCAGGCCCCTCTCCCACCCCAGTGCCCTTCCTGCCCTCCCTCAGGGCAGGAGCTGGCCTTATTTCATTTTCAGGTCACTGCCTCCCCCCTCTGTGCCTAGCATGGTGCCTAGTTAGGCTCACCAGATCTTACCTTGAGGGTGAGAAGAGACTTCAGGAGCCATTGAGTCTAATTCCCCCATTCCACAAATGAGGCAAAGCACTTCCAAAGAAAGGCTTGCCCAAGGTCACATAAGGTGTGAGCAGCAGAGGCAGTACGGGGATCCAAGTGCGTGACTTCAGACTTATTGTTGTGGAGGTCAGGAGAACAGGGGAAGGAGGCCAGGAGCACAACTCCTTGTCTGGAGGCCCCTGAGATCTAACTCTACTCAGTGCTGCAGAAAAGGCCCAGCGCAGTTTGGAAAGCTGGGCCTTCGGAAGGGAAGGGACGGTTCCTTCATAATCTTGAGCTTGTAAGCGCAGACTCCTCAGCCTGGCCTTTAAAGGCCCCAAACCCAGCTTCCCCCCTGGCTCCTTCTCCAGGCTTATTTCAAACCACTCCCTCTCACCTCTTCTCCTTTCTAGGAAAACAGGCTCCAGGTCCCATGATTATATTTCTCCCCATCAAGAGGGAACCTTCCAGAAGAGGAGATGAAACCATGTACCTCTCTCCTTTCACTGGAAAGGACCCTGTCTGTATGATCCTGGATAAGTCCCTTAACCTTTCCCAGTCTCAGTTTCCTCATATGTAAAAATGGAGATGGGCATAATAGCACCTACCTCCCAGGACTGTGGTGAGGTTCAAAGGAGAGAACATGTGAAGGGCCTTGCAAACCTTAAAGCCCAATATCACTGCTGGTCATGCATGTTATGGAAATCATTGCAGATCAATAGCGGTACCACCGAGAGAAAGGATGATCAATGACTAAGGACTAACCATCGACTGATAGTTATTTTTAAGACCTCCGTCTCCGAAGGTTGCACTAACCTTCTCTTCCATCGACCTCACCCAGTCGTACAAGGAATCTCCAGACTAAGGAGAATTCCATTCAAATCAAGCAGGGTTAGAGGCTGGGGGCCTAGATCTCTGCCACTCTCAGGCCCTCATCAGAAGGCTCATTCTCTCATGAACTGTTAACCAATCAGGGCTGATTCCCACCCTGGGGGAAGGGGATATAAACTGTGAACCCACCACCATGACTGTCTTTGGTCTAGGAGAGATGGCCTAATGACCATCCTTTGATTAATAAATGTGCTGGCCTTATTAAGAAAATAATTAAATTACCCAGAAATTATGTCTCTCAAACCTTTCCAATCGCCACACCACCAAAAATGTCCATTTCCATAATGTCTTAAAGTTTACAAAGTCTCACAACAACCCTGCGGGATGCGTGCTATGATAACCTCCCCATTTTAAAATTGAAAAAAACCAAGGACTGAAGAGATGATGGAGACCGCCAATGATCACACAGGCGGTGATTTCCCAAGGCAAGCCTCTGAGCAGACCCCACTCTTTCTCCATCCTTCACTCCATCCATCACATCCTGCCTGACACCAATGAGCATCAAGTGTAGTTCTGGGCAGCTTTTCCCAGGCCACAGAACATGGCCAAGATGGGTCCCTGAAGGGAGAACGGCAGCTCACCTAGCATGCTTCCTGCCACCAGGATGTCAAAAAGTGTGTCTGCATAGCGACGATAGTCCAGCCTGGAGCCCGTGGAGTCCAGGAACTTGGCTACTGCGTCAAGGTCATCCCCAGCATCATTGAGGCCCTGGACGAGAGTATCCCTGAAGACAGTAGGTTCAAACTTCTCTTTTTCATCTAAAAAAATGGACATAAAACCGTATCACTTAAATTCACAGGCCCCACTTTGGGAAAGAGACACAAACTTTACCTGAATGTAACACATTAAAAAGCAGAAACATGTTCTGGGATGGCCAAGGTAGAGGGGTACTCCCAAGTTAAAAAAAAAAAGGCTAATGCTGCCACAGAAATCCCTTCTGCAGTACACCCAGCAAGTGGGCATCCAGTGGGCATTCAGCATTTGTCATCGTTGCTGATAATTATAATAAAATAGAATCAATACATTGCTTTCCTATCTGCAAAGCACGTACATATGTTTTCTCATTTGACCCTCACGAGATGCCTGGGAAACAGGGGCTAGCATCATCTCTATTTTACATGTGGAGAGACTGAGGCCAAACATTAAGTGACTGTTTTACAGGTGAGGACACTCAGGCCCATCAGGGCTCTGGGAGTGATGGGTGACAGACTGCAGAGGGGTAGACTGAGGCTGTGTGTGAGTGAAGCTGTCACTTCTGAGAGCTGAGCAGTCAGCAGGTAGATGTTTTAACAACTCTCTGGGGTGGGGGTGGAATATGTGCATGGCATGCTTTGAAGGTTAATTTGCAGGATTAACATTTCCTCCATCACTTTCTCAAGGCCAGAGAATCAACAAAACAATAACTCAATCCCTGAACTGTGAGAGGTCACCCTGAAACCCCTGCACACAGCTGGAGCTGTCCCAAAGTGAAGCAGCTTCTCAGACCTTCGCTATTACTGGGGGCCTTCCGAAAAAGGCAGGGAGATGTCATGGGGGACAGATGGGCCTCTTCTGCATGCCACTCTCATCCCTCACTCTTAGCTAGTATGACCTTATTTTGTACTCATTCAGAAGTTCAAGGTCTCCAGAAGGAAGTGCTGTTGTTTCCAGTTGTGCCTGACTCTTCCTCAGCCCATTTGGGTTTTATTTTTCGCAGAGACACAGGAGTGGCTTGCCATTTCCTCCTCTAACTCATTTTACAGGGGAGAAACTGAGGGAAATAGGGGTAAGTGACTTGCCCAGGGTCACACAGATATGAAGTGTCTGAGGTTGAATTTGAATGCAAAACGGTAGTTGATTTTCCTGAATTCAATGCTTTGTGCACTATGGCACCACCCGGCGACCCCTAGTAGCCCTTTGGTGTCAGCAAAGAATTAAAAAAGCAGCAGCTAGCTATGAACTCGGGAATGGCTGAACAAATTGTGGTACATGAATGTGATGGAACTTTGTTGCGCTGTAAGAAATCACAACTGAGATGAACAGGGAGAAGCAAGAAGATTCATGTAAACTGATGCAAAGTGAAGTAAGAGGGAGCAGGAAAACATCATGTGCGCAGCTCTAATTTACACTGAAGCAAAACGTCAGAACAGTAGACAGTGAGTACAATGACCAAACAGACCCCAGAGAAGTGAAATGGGCCGACCCGGCCCCTACCCTGAGTTCTTTACAGAGGCGGGAGACCATGGATATGGGAATAAGGCATTTGATATCAGGATTTTTTTTAATACATCGGTTAGCTGTACAAAAACAAACGACCATCTTTCTTCCTCTTTTTAAAATTCTTCATGATAAGGAATGATTTTCTGGAAGGATGCTGGGGGAGAAACATAATGATCTATATAACTAATATTAAACAAAAAACACCAACAGATTGATTTAAAGCTATCTGAGAATCTTCTCCACCCTTTTGTCCCATGCAGTTGCTACCCTTCCTTTCTCTTCCCTTTCCTTCACACCCAGGGGCTCTGATCCCTCTTTGTTCAGTCATTCCAGAACTGACCACAACACACGCTCCATCCTCACAGCTCTAACTCAAGCTGCTCTCTCCAAACGCCCCAATGACGTCCTTGTTTCAAAATCTCATGAGCTGAACGAGAATCACACACCATTTAAAACGAAGTTCTTCGATAGGGACGGTTTGGTTTTTGTCTTGTACATAGTAGGTAGATAATTGTGATTGATCACCAGGGGATGGATAGGTGAGAGCACAGAAAGGTGCTGGGCTAGAAATCAGGCAGAACTGAGTTCAAATCCAGCCTCAGAGATTTATCATCTGTGTGACCTTGGTCAAGTAACTTAACCTCTGCCTCAGTGTCCTCAACTGCAAATCGCATCCATCTCCCAGGGTTGTTGTGAAAACCGAATGAGAGAATATTTGTCAAGTGCTCAGCACCGTGCCCAGCACATAGAGATGCTATATAAATGCTACTCATTGTTGCTGCTGTTGTTGATGCAGATGATTCATGGAAAGAGATTGAGAAGCAGCCATTGACCAGGTGGGAGGGGGGCAGGAGAGGGCAGTGACTGGAAGCCAAGGGCAGGGTCCGAGAGTAGGGTTGGAATGGGAAGAAGGACAAGTGGCAGTGAGACTCGTTGGGATGCAGGAGGCACTAGAGGGCCTAGGAGGTTCCTGTCACCCCCAAGACACCATGAATTGGGGCTGGTGCCATCAGTACTAGTGCGTGGCTGCCCAGGGTAGCACTGAGCACTCGGGAGTAAGAAGGGAAGAAGGCAATTGGCCCAAGGGACATAAAGATCCAGGTCAAAGCCAGGGGCCTATAATGCGAATGTAAATTTTAAAGATCTTCCCTGCCCCTAGGCTAACATGCACCTGAAGCCTGGGGAGGGAGGCTTGTTTTTCAGTAGATACTTTTTGATTGGCCAGTGGGTCAATAAGGTTGTTACATTCTCTGAGCCAGGAGAAGGCTATATAAGCCCTGATGTGTAGCTTTGTTTTGGGACTCACTTTGAGAAGTGTTCTGTGATTTGATATGAATTCTGGGAAGCCGTTGTTGAGAGTCCCCCGGCTTTGAAAAACCCAGATGTGGAAACCCAGATGTTGACTGGGTATGGATGTAATGGTTGGACAGTTTGGAAATCTGTCTACTTGATCTGTTTCTGTCTTGATAATTCTGCCTGTATGCTTTGAAGTTCGGGGTGCTGACCTTTTTCCCCTGAACAAGGTAAACGATATATGTCTGACTGATTAAAGTAAGCTTGTTAACCCATTTTGAGTTGCTTTCCTTTAACAAAGCAGATCCAAGAACCTGTGGTAGCTGAAAACCCTGAGGACGCTTGGGGTGCTTGCTGCTACAGGGCCATGCAAAGGTCAAGGTCAAGGGACTCAAAGGGAGCAGCTTCAGTCTGAGTTCAAGGAAGGAAAGCAAGGCCAGAGCAGAGAGGATGGACTGGCAGAATGGGTAGAGAAGGAAGGACCAGAGGTCATAATGAAAACATACAGGTTTAAGAAGAAGGGATCAGATAGAGAGAGAGAGGAACAGAGAGAATCTTATGAGCAGAGAGGGAAATCTCAGAGTCCAAGATCCTGAAGGGGTCTCAAGCAGGACCACCTCTCTGAGAGCTAAGGCAGAACGGAAAGGCAGATCATGGAAATGGAGACAAGGAATACTGAACCTCTTCGAGGGCAAGAACTCCTAAACCAACAGTGCCTTTTACACAGTAGGCACATAATAAATGCTTATTGAATTGAATTAGAGCAGCATGAAGATCACTGTGAATACTGAATTCCTTAAGAATGAGAACAGGTTCTCAAAGAGGTAATGTAACTGGCCCCTATTTGGGATGACTTACACAGATGGTATCAGACAAAATCAGACCCAGGCATCCCAACTCCAAGGCCAGATCTCTCTCCATTATGACACGCTGCCCTTCTACCAACTCTATAACATAAATTCTCACAGGATTTTTAAATGATGCATTGTTGCCCCAAATACAAATATTATATGCAATATATACAAATAGTAATATATTATATAGAATATATACAAATATTAATATGTCATATACAATATATACAGGTATTGATATATCATACATGACATATGCAAATATCACTGTATTATATACAAATATTATATGTAGATATACAAATATATAGATTTGTGCAAATATAAATATTTAGATATGGTTTTATATACACACACAAGTATTTTTACAAATATTCTATATAAACATAATCTATATTAAGTATTCATAGGATTTGGTTCAGGTCTAAAGGAGCACTAAAATCATGTATTTATGGAAATCCCTTCACTGCCTGACTGTCGCTCCTCCATAAGAATCACTGATGCTTAACTCCGCCCCACCCCACCCCAACCCTTAAACCTGGCTAATATGGAAATGTTTTGTGTGATGCCACATGTAGAATGGGTTTCATATTTCTTCTTCTCAGTGGCTAGGAGAGGGGGTAAAGGGAGGAAGAGAAGAAATAATTTTTGAAGAAGACTCCCTGAGAAAGAGAAGGAAGGGAACAGATCATGGGCCAGCGTGTCTCCCCAGGAGTGTGTGAGGACAGAATCAGCCTTCAGCACTCAGCCTAGTCACACAGCTGGCGAGCTTTAGGAGTCAGAGGAGGCTAATCATTGTTTCACGGGTGGGTGAACAGGTGGATGTGCTCCTTCCAGGCTGCTGAAGTCAAATCTCGAAGCAGAAAAGCCCAAGTTGGGACTCGGCAGGTGGTCTGAACGCGAACAGGCCTTGTCTGAGCCAGGAAGACATTTTCCTGACCACAGCTGTAAAAACACCCGTGCTTCTGGAAAGCTTCTGAATGCCCTTTCCCAGAGATCAGCGCCTCAAAGGTTTCTCCATGTCCCTGTGTTCTTCCCCACAATTGTGTCCCTCTTGGGCCTCCTGGCACTTCTGCACCCACAGCAGAGCCAACAATGGAGCTGCTGTCCAGGCCCAGCTGCTTCAGGCCGCCTCCACGGTCATGTGCCTCTGGATTCCATATTGGTCATGGCACAGACTCGGAGCCCAGAGCCTTTGTGTGTCTTTTCAGTTTACTGATCAACCACGCAGGTCAGTTTTCTGTTCCATGTGCATCCCTTGGTGGCCAAGCAGACAAGCTTTCCCATCTGGATTTCTCCAAAACCCTCACAGACACAGCTTCTTACAACTGCCCCCCTCTCTTCTACCTACCCTCAGTAACAGCCAGCTCTGGAGCTGGAAGGGACCTGAGGCTGAGACCAAGGGCCTCATTTTACAGAAGAGGAAACTAAGTCACAGAAAGATTCCTATCCAGGGCCTCTATTCCCAATCGTGTCTCCTTGCCATGATGGTGGACTGCTTCTCAAGAAACACACCATCTCATTAGGACCAGCTTTTTGCACAGTGGGCAGGAAGGCTCCAGGTCAGTCCCTTCCTCTTTACCCCATTACAGTCACACACACACACACACACACACACACACACACACGGCTAGGATAGCTAAGAGACAACAGCCACTCACCCCTTTTCCGAGTTTTGAACCTCTGGCCTGTGAGCACCGGCTTCTGATGCTTATTCATAAAATTTCTGAAAAACAAAGATGCGGTAGAGGCATGAGAATTTTTTAGTCATTCAACAAACACTTGTTAAGTGACTATGGGCAAAGCAAAATACATGGTAAGCGTGACAAAGGCTGGTGACAGGAGGCAGCCTGGTGGAGGGGAAGGTGACTGGGAACTGAGAGCCAAGCATCTGGATTCGAATCCTGGATCTGTCACTTGATATCTGGGTGACTTTGGATGAGTCACTTCTCTTCTCTTCCCTTCCCTCTGCTCTCCTCTCAGCTTCCTGAGCTGTAGAATGGGTGCACTAGTCCTTTCTTGCTGTAAGTATATAATTCTGGGCTTCCATCCATCAGCAGAGCCAACACTTCAAACAAGTCTGTAACTAAAGCCCAAGAGAGATGCTGCCAAAGGCTCCTGAGGAAACTGAGGCAGCCTTGGAAGCCTCATAAG
Source organism: Petaurus breviceps papuanus (assembly GCF_028583685.1). Classification (NCBI taxonomy): domain Eukaryota; kingdom Metazoa; phylum Chordata; class Mammalia; order Diprotodontia; family Petauridae; genus Petaurus; species Petaurus breviceps. The sequence continues at coordinate 1,647,644 of NW_027185872.1, forward strand.
AAGTAATCGCCGGAACTGGCCCAGTTTCTAAAACTTGGGGAAATTGGCTCTATTTAAAGGAGTAGAAGAAGGCAGTAGGAAACACTGTAAAAGCAGAAATGGGAGCCAAAGAGGAACTTGAAGGACAGCTCCTCTCCTTTTAGAAATCAACCAGTCTGCAAGAAATGATGCTGTGTTAGAGGGCGAAGAAGGAAGGAAGGAAGGAGGAAAGGGAGAGGGAAAGAAAGGGGAAGGGAAAGGGGAAGGGGAAAGGGAAGGGAAAGGAGGAAGGGGAAAGGAGTAAGGGGAAGGGAGGAAGGAAGGGAGGGAGGGAAGAAGGATGAAAAGAAGAAAGGAAGGAAGGAAGACAGGGAGGAAGGAAGGGAGAGAGGGAGGGAGGAAGGAAGGAAATAAGGGAGGTGGCAGGGAGGGAGGAGTCATTTCTGAAATATCCTCATGGAGCAGGCTTCGTGTTAAGGGCTGGGAACACGAGGACAAAGATGAAACGGCCCCTGCCTTCAGATGCTCTAAGGGGCCCGCAAACAGCCCAAGTCACAAGCTCCCTGAGAGCAAAGTTTGTGCAGCTGTTGTCTAATTCATTATTCCTGAGACCCAGCACAGTGCTAGGCACACAGTAGGTACTTAAGAAATGCTGGTTGAATTGTGTAGAATAAACATCATGAAGAAATTTCACAATAGACCAGGAACAATTTTAGAAGAGAGGGTCAAGTGTTCAGGCACAAGCACACGCACACACTTACACACATGCATGCATACATGCACACACGCGCACACTCCCACATGCATGTGCATGCACTCGCACATGCATGCGCGCACACATGTACTCACACATGCACGCACTCACACATGCACACACACGCACACACTCCCGCATGCACGGGGCTGCCTTGCTGCTTCAGTCACGGCTGGTCTTGGAAGCATTAGCTCCCAGCTCAGTCTCCTTCTCTGTCAGTGAGGGGCTCGGTCCGCCACACACACAATCATCTTTATCCATCCCATTGTTTCAAGGTCAGAATCAGAGCCTGCAGATCACTGGCCCCCAGGCCTGCCCATGACTTTCTGGCCACCCCTGGCAATTTGCAGACCGGGTCTAGTCACTGAGGTCCCCTTCGGCTCTGACATTCTCGGTCTGTGAGATCTTGGCCAGACTTTAAGCCCCAGCTCCAACACTACTTCTAGGAACAAGGGAGCCCCCTCTAACTCTGCAGAGCACAACCTCATGAGGGCCTCTTAACCATATGTCCTACGCGCTTCACAAGGGGCCCCCCCCCTGGCGTGCTAGGGGCAGGCCTCTCGATCTACTGACATGGCACGGACACCATCAGGCCATACGAGTTGTCCAACAATTATCCCTCACACAGGCCCATGACAAGGTGGCCAGCCCATGTCCTCTCCCCCTCCCCTCTCATCCCCCCTTCTCTCTCCCTCCCTCCTTACTCCCCTCCCCCCTCTCTATTGACGGCTTTATCTTCCACAACTCACAGCCAACATAATGATGTTAAAACAAGGGACTGTCTTTTAAGAACAGCCTTAGGGTGGGTAACAGCACCCAATGGCCCAAAGGCAACCGTCCTGCTCTGGCTTTAGATTAGGAGGCCTTGAAGACCAACCTGTGTGCCAATGACTATGGCAGAACTCCCTAAATGAGGTCCAGAATCACTCAAAAGACTATCTATGGAAAGTGGATGAGGAATGGCTATGGCCCAGTGAAGGACAAATGGCCACCCCTTGGGGCTGGGCAATCAATGCATCTGTTTTGGAAAAAAGTATTGGACCTAAGAGATATTGGACCAAATGTCAATAACCATATGCTTTTCTGAAGGAATATCCCATCTGATTCACCACAAACAGCCATCACTGGATCCGTGCTCTTGTAGCATTCCTACATATAAACCCCAGGCGTGCGTGGAACTTTTCTGCCTCCAAGAGAAAAAAAAAAAAGCAATAATGATGGTAAAAATACAATTATCTGAAGTCGTGTCTCTGTGTGTGTGGACAT
>NW_027185872.1:1649652-1658942 GCF_028583685.1 Petaurus breviceps papuanus
ATGTGTGGATATGTGTATGGATGTTTGTATGTGTGTGGATGTGTGTGGATGTGGATGCATGTCTGTGTGTGTCCTTTTCCCCAAGTACATGCTACCTTTATCATTAAACATGCCCAATGCTGCTGTGGGCATTCACGTCATTACTGTCTCCCAGCACACAGCAGAGTGCTTTGAACACTGTAGGTGCTTATAAATGCTCACAACTGCCACCACTGTTCTCATGATTCAGATTTTGTAGCACTCTCTGATTTATAAGTGAGAGGCAGATGGAATGAGTCATATTGTCCTCATGTATCAGATGAGGAAACTGAGGCCCATAAAGTGACCTGCATAAGGTCATGTGACCGGTGGGTAGCCCGAGCCAAAGCTCAAACTCAGGACTTGGTGTCATGATGTCTAAGCTCTGGAGGCCAAGGACTTCATTTTTGTCTGTCTCCACAGTACCAGCACAGAGGGCCCATAATGCTTGGGGAATGGATGGACGGACAGACAGATGGGTGGATGAATGAATGGATGGATGAATGAATGAATGTTAATTCTGCCCCAGTCAAGGTCCTGTGGCCCTTCCTCCTCATCCACACAATGGATCAGAATGTTAGCCAGATTGGTTTTCCATCAATATTAATGAGATTTTATTTTTCTCGATGATATTTAGTGCATTTCTCTTGTGAACGATTTCCCCACAAATGCTCAGGGCTTTGACGGCACTCTCTCCCTCTGACCAGGGCTACTTTCGGCTCACTTTCCAGCCTTCAGCGAACATCTCTTAGCCTTTCTTTCTCTTTTCCCCCTTTACAAACAGAAGAAAACAAAGAAAAGAAAAGCTCCTGGTTTGTGGCCGTTTGCTCCCCCATATATAATCGATAAGCGGACAGTAGATAAACATCAGCATGGGGCTTTCTAATGGCCATGGCTGGCCTGGAAGATAAGCCTTCCCTAATTCCAGATTATACTGGAAATAGAAATTACACACTGAGCTCCACTGGCAGATACAATATTAGCAGGCACACACTGCTTGGGTGACTCAGACAGACCCATTTGGGTAGCCATTCAGTGACCCCTTTGTGGGCATCCTCGGCGGTTCTATAATAAACCCTTACCTTGAAGAAGGAGGGCTGATGCAGAGTTCAGTGATGGACTCCATAGGGTCCACCTCCCAAATGGATGCCCATGATCCAACTGGGGTCAGTGCCTGCTCCCTGGGTCCAGGCTGGCTGAAGGCTTCAGTGTTAGGGCTCCCCAGCCCAGCAAGCTCTGCCCAAGCAGTCTCTGGGAGGAAGGGAGGGGCAGGAAACAAAGGGGTCCCACTGCTGAAGGCCTGTTTCTCAAGTACTTAACACAGGGCAAGGTAGCTCTTTCAGCAATTATTTCGAGAGGGCTCAGAATGAAAGTCTCTTGAAGCTGACAGATTCATTGTACACGATGTGCCCCTACTCATGAAGTGTGGATGCCACAAACACTGCTGGAAACATGGGGCAGCTGTGTCATAAAGAGAGCCTTGGATTTGGAGTCAGAGGCCTTGGGTTCTATTCCAGGCTCCAGTCACTCACTTTGTGACCTTGGGTAAGTCATTTTACTTTCCTGGGTCTCTGGTTCCTCAGCTATGAAAAGAGGGGCTTAGACAAGATGACCTCCAAGGTCTTTCCCAGATGCCAATCATCCAGTCCCTATGCTGAGGTTTGGGCTTTAGGGGTACTCAGGACCCCAAAATACCAACATGCTGGGTCCTGCCGAATGCATTCAACTCAAGCCTCCTTTCAGTCAAAGTAAAACAAAGTTTATTAAAGCTTTGCCATAATGGGTGAATTCTTAAGGAATCTGAGTATTTGTGAACTTGCCAGAACAGTCTGACGCAGACTGAGTCTGAGCTAGACTGAATCTCAGCCCCTTCATGGAGACTGCGGGAGGGGTCTGGGTGGGGGCGTCTAGGGGGGTCTGGGGATGGTCTCGAGGAGGAGTCTGAGGAGGATAATGATGGCCTTGACGTCAGACTCCAGGAATGGGATTAAGGGTGGGAATATGGTGATTGGGCAGTGGGTCAAGAAGGTTGCTCTGAGCCAGGAGAAGGCTATATAAACTCTGTTGTGAGGCTTTGTTTTGGGGCTCACTTTGAGAAGTGTTCTGTGATTGGACCAGATGAGACTCTGGGCAGCTGTTGTTTCAAAGCCCCCCGGCTTTGAAAAACCCAGATGTTGATGCTTCCCTCTCTGGTAACTGTGATTTGGTATGGATGTAATGGTTGGACAGTTTGGAAGCCTGTCTGCTGAAATGTTCTTGTAACTTATGCTTGTAACTTCTGTGTACTCTGAAGTTTGGGGTGCTGACCTTTTCCCCCTAAACTAGGAAAACAATATATGTTTGATTGATTAAAGAAAGCTTGTTAACCCATTTTGAGTTGCTTTCCTTTAGCAAAGCAGATCTAAGAACCTGTGTTGGCAGCCACCCTGGGAACGCTTGGGGTGCTTGCTGGTACAGGGAAATAGCTGAAGGCTACCTGGAGATGATAGACAATGAAGGGCTAGGCTGGCTCAAGAGTAACAGAGATTTGGGCCTAGGTTTATGGGAAGATTCAGGAGGTTCCCAGAGCCTGTACCCCATCACCAAGAGGTTTAGGCAGCCCACACCCTCTTCTGGACACGTCTGTGCCCATCATCACTCAAACATTTACCTTTACAGGCCCCAAGCTGGCTTCTCCCCTACCCACTTGCCTGGGTTTCTAAGGAGGTTTATTATTTTGACATGAAATGTTTACTGGGTGGGGGCAGGGAGGTAGAAGGAGGAGGAAAAGGGAGGAGGATGGCTGCCATGCATGTGAGGAGGTAAATGTCACCCACAGCCAAATACAGCAATAAGTCCCTCAGAATGACCAGCTGAGAAGAGCGGACGGCTCAGGGCTGGGGCCACCACCCAAGAGTTATTAATTGGCACATAAGCTGTGCCTCCTATATTTAGCTCTCTCTGGGCTGCCTATAATCTCCTTAAGCAGCGCAGGCCAGGCTTTATAAGGTGCTCAGGAGAAACCTGGCCTGGGAGGCCCAAAGGCACTTTGAGCAGGCAGGCAGGCAGGCAGGCAGCCCATGCTGGGAGGAGGCCAGCGGCCCCCGGGCTCCCGGCCCTGATTCTGACTGAAAGATGATAATCACACACATGCTCGTATAGACTGTGATGGCATACAATTAAGGAGATAATAACTAAAAATACACAGGCTAAAAAAAAAAAGACTAATGACATTCGGAGCAAATCCTCCTCATCAATCTAACAAAAAGTCTAGGTGTGACCCCATGACCTCACCAGTGAGGGTGGAACCTTCCTTCAGAATGTGAAGGGTCACACACTGGGAGGGCCCCCAGAGGTCACCAAAGCCAAGCTCCAGGGTGACCAGAGGGAAAAAGGGAAGGTCAGTATGGGGCTGCACCAAGGAGCTGGGCTGAAGTCCTTTGCGGCCTTTGCTGTCCATGTGAACCAGGGTGAGCTCCCCTTCCTCTCTGTGCCTCCCTTCTCTGGTCTGTAAAAGCGCCTTTCCCTCCCTAGGTCCATCGCATAGCACAGTGGATGGGACACTGAACTTGGAGTCACCAAGATCTGGGGTCAGAACCTGTCTGTGCCCCTTGCTAGCTGTGCAGCTCTGGGAAAGCCATTGCCTTCTGCCTCAGCTTCCTCATCTGTAAAATGCGACTGATTATTAGGAGACAGGGCGAAGGCCTTCGCAAACCTTGTGCCGTATCAGCTCGGACCCTCTGGCTGCGGAGGAAATGACAAGATAGAAAGATGTGGATCACAGACCAATAGAAGGGCAGCTGGTAAGTTTCTCCTTGGGAAGCGCGTGGAGGAGTTGGCGGAGCTGCTTTTCCCATCACTCTGAGAGGCAACAGCAAACGCGACTTCAAGGAGGTCTCTTGGGCATCTCCCAATGTGCTCACAAGAGCACTGGTAAACAGAGCCCCACAACAGCGACTCCAGCTTACACACGGACATCTGGCGTAGCAGAGGACAAGATGAACTCTACAAAGAACCTCACAAAGGCTCTCCAAGTGAAAATAGAGGCGTTGATAGCCAGGGATTTCAATGCACTGGTGAGCGTAGGGAGAGACAGCAAACACACAGGAAAACCCGGCTCCGGCTCGGGAAACCAAAGAGGCCAAGGGCTCGGGGACCTCCCAGCATCCTTGGGTAGTGCACGGAAAATGACTATTGTCTTCATCAGGGGCATAGGAGACGATAGCCAGAGAGGAGAAAAAATAAGGAGAGCCAAGAAACAGAGCCGCCCGATCCTAAGAGACAGAAAACAGCCAGCGCTGTGAGAGGCATCGGGGGCTCCCTGGTCAGACCTTCCCTCGGCAGGGCAATGAGCCCACCGAGAGGCCATCAGCTAACTCCTCTCAGTCCTCCTCCCTGACGGCAGCTAATACCTGGCTTTGCATCTGCCTCTCCATTTGATGTCTTGCTCGAGGCTAATACTGAAGTATGTTCCTTTATTAAAAATAAGCTTTTCTGAGATTCTCTGTTACTGCCAGATAAAATGGAATCATTAAAAACACAATCTGTCTAACGTTTAGAAACGCCACAGCCCAGTGGTCAAGCTACCACGGACACACTGAGCCTGGAAAATCGAATGCAAGGCTCAGATGACCTGAATTCAGATCCCAGCTCAGTTATTTCTTATTTCCGTGAATCTGGGAAAATCCCTAAACGTTCCTGGGGCTCATTTTCTTCATCTGTGAAATGAGAAAGTTGGACTAGAATCAGTGGTGGGGAGCTTGTGGTCTTCACAAACAAAAGCCCTAAGAAAAGGGCTTATTCTGTGCAGTTTGGATTCAGTTAAAGGGTCTCACTCGAGGGCCCTGAGGGCCACACAGGGCTCCCCACTGCTGTCTGGTTGTCCTGCTCATTAGACTTGGACTCCAAGAGCTCAGGCTGGCTTTTGTTGTTGCTGTTATTGGGGGAGTGGGTGGGTTGGTCTTTTTTGCCTCCTGATATAAGCACATAGTAGGTGCTTAATAAGCATAAGGCCAAAGCAGCCTTGCCCCGGCTCAGTATCTTTTCCCTACATGGGCTTATGTGACCCTCATGCCAGACTCTGGGACTCACCTTAGCCCAAAGCATGAGAGGTGCAGCTTGCCTTACCTTGGCCTTCCAGTGGCTGAGGTCCTGGCCTTGGGTGACCTGCCAGTGGTGGCCCAGCATGCCTCATGTTATCTGCCTGTCACTGCTGCCTTCTCCTGAGAAACCTCTCCTTTTTCCTGTTTCCTTTGATTTCTGTATCATTGGATCCCCAGCATTTTATGCTATAAGGAAGCTCAGAAGCTTGCGAGTCTACCCTCTTCATTTTCAAGATGAGGAGAGTGAGAAGCAGAGAGGTCCAGTGACTCACTGTTCAGCATCACCCAGGGAGGACTCGAATCCACCTCCCCCAACTCCAAATGCAGGGCTCCTGGCCACTGGGCTAGATCAGAACATGAAGAGGCTGCTTTTGGAGTCTGCCCTTTCTGTGTGACTGTTCCTGAAACAGGAGATCTTCGCCATGCTCCCCCAGCCTTGAATGTTGCTGTCACATCTTGAGTTAGAGCTCACAGGCCATGACAGCTACAAGGGTCCTAAGAAATTGCCTTTCCCTCCCCCCCACCAATTTTCCTGATAAGGAAACAGGGGCAGTAACCTCTCTGAGGTCATGCAGCCAAGAGATTGCAGAGAGCTGGGTTTTGGAATCTGGAGCTCTTTCCCCTGGTCTGGGCCATTGTCCGGCAATATCTATCCTCAGGAATCCAGCCCTTAACTTTGCTCTGCATTTGGAGAGTGTGAATCACCATCCCACTAGAAATGCAAGGACCCTCCCAGCTTTGAGCAATCCAGACACACACGTCACACTGACTGCAGACGTGACCTGTACAGACAAACACGGCTGTTTATATCTCACTGTGTCTTTTCAAGGACACTGGCTCCTTCTCCTTCCCCCTGTGTCTTCTTTCACCTCCAAAAGCCATGTTGATGACTGTAAGCAGGAGGAACATGGTGTGTGAATGGAGGGCTGGATTTGAAAGCCAGGACGACAGTACAAATCTCATCCCTGCCACTCTTGTACATGTAGCCCTACTGTGTACTACAATGCCTGGCACAAAGTAGGCACTTACCAACTGCCAGCTTCATGAACCAGGGAAGGGAAAATCTCTAGATACCTCAACCAATCCCTTAGACTAATTATAATAATAACAATAACAATAATCAATGCTGGACAGCCAGGTGGCTCCATAGTGCACAGAGAGCCCTGGGTCTGAAGGCAGGAACACTCCTCTTCCTGAGTTTAAATCAAGCTTCAGACACTTCCTAGCTGTGTGACCCTGGGCAAGTCACTTCACCCTGTTTGCTTCAATTTCTTCATCTGCAAAATGAGCTGGAGAAGGAAATGGCAAATTACTGCAGTGTTTCTGCCAAGAAAGCCCCACAAAGAGTCGGACATGGCTGGAACTACTAAGATACAATCGCTGACTTGATGTGGAACTTTAGCTTTCTAGAGCATTTCGGGCATCGCCCGACTTGAGCCTCACTCCCAACCACCCTGGGAAATAGGGGCCAGCGTCTCCATCTTGCAGAAGAGAAAGCTGAGACTCAGAAGATGACTGGCTTTGCCACAGCACAGAGCTAGAAAGTGTCTGAGGAAGGCCTCCAACTCATGCCTCCCTAGTCCAGGCTTGTTATATCCCTCCCTCTCGTACCAGAGAACCAGTGTCCTAGATTCAGAAGTGGAGGGACTTGGGGCAGCTAGGTGGCACAGTGAATAGAGCACCGGCCCTGGAGTCAGGAGGACCTGAGTTCAAATCCGGCCTCAGACACTTGACACAAAACTAGCCGTGTGACCTTGGGCAAGTCACTTAACCCCAATTGCCCTGCCTTCCCCCCTCCAAAAAGCAAAACAACAACAAAAGAAGTGGAAAGACCTTAGAGTCCTTCAAAGCCAGGTCTTTATTTTAAGGATGAGGGAGCTGAGGTCCAGGGGCACGTGACTTGCCCAGGGCAACATGGCTATAAAGTCTTGAGATGAGACTAGAATCCAAGGCTCCCTGGCACCCAGTTAAGTGCCCCTGTCACAACACAACACTGCGTCTTGTGTTACGGAATGGATTCCCCACACTGGAAGACCCTGCCCCGGGGAAACCCCAGCTCTATCACGTGTCTATCACATGTCTTTCATGTGTCTATCACGTGTCCACTTATCTCCTCAAACAAACTTGGCAATTTTTTAGACAAGTAAGTTGGAATGATGCCAATCATATAATTCTGCACAGCAGGATTAAAACATGAAAATGGGGCACAGCCCTAGGCCAAGGAAGAAGAACGTTTCAGAATAAAAACTCAGTATTTGCTATTCTCAAGATCAATAAGGTAGTTTAGCTTATTTCCCTTCATTATTACTTTTAATGGAAAGAAAGCCGTTGGTATCCAGACCTTTAAAAAAGATGCAGCTTTTTAGAAAGCTTTTCACATTCCCCCACTTTCTCTATGTCTCTTCTTATCCATCATTGGGATAGTGAGGTCCTGACAGGCAGCAGAGCTCTGCTCAGGGTGATGGTGTTCACCTTCAGGATGCCATGAAGGCAGAAATAGGCCGTGCTGCTTCCCGGATGTGGGCTGCTCCCCACTGCACCCCACTGCCCAGGTCCAACTGATCTTTGATTCCTATAGTAACCCCGTGCTCTCCACTTGGGAGACACAATAAGATTTCTGCTTTATGGAAACTTTTTCCCCAAATGCACAAAGCCTGTCCTTCTACGCTCACATAAAGCTATAAATAACCAAAGGAAGGCTGGGCTGCCTGAGATCGATGGCTGGGTAAGCAAGGGCAGGTCACTGGACTGTCCTGAGGGAGGGCTCCACTGGCCAGATCACTCCGGGATCCAGAGCTTCACCCACTTCGCTGCTCAGAGGTCCCCAACACCCTGTAGCCGATGCCAGCTCCCGTGCCCAGTCACCCAGCTCCAGGCTGAAACCCTCCTCTGAAGGACACCTTCCAGCGACGCTCACGAGGAAGTTTTCCTCTAAGAGCCTAACTTTGTCCCCTTTCCTCTTCCACGTCACTTTCCAGCTTTGCTCTTCGGAGACAAACAAAAAAAGTGGAATCTCTGAATAATGTTCTGTTTGGAAGGCGATGAGCCCCTTGTGCCCCAGAAGGCCAAGAGCCTCCAATTTCTGGGAGGAGACTGGATTTTCCTGTCACCAGCATGCACTTCTGCCCCAGCTCCTTTGGAGCCTCAGCTAAAACCCTGCCTTCCACAAACCTTCCTTGATCCTCCTTAATCTCCAGGCCTTTGCTCTGAGAGCACCTCCATGTTCACTGGCCCTCAGGGCCATGTAGTCTCCCCCGCCCCCACCCCAATCAGATTAGGCCTTCCGGAGGGCTGGCTCTCATTCCTATTCACAGATCATCCCTTTCCTTCCCTGAGCACAGCACAGGCTTAATAATGGCTTGTGACCTAGCTAAGTTGGGTGTCACATTGCCAGAAGGTTGTAAGGTTGGGAATTGGGGGCAGCTCATAAACACGGTCCACGAAGGCCCAGAGGGGTTGCTATCTGCATTGGTGTAAGGACTGCCTATACTAAGAAAACCGCAGTTCTTTCTACTTACAAGCAAGGCAAGCTGAGGAGATGGGCACGAGGGGGTCTGAAGGACAAGGTGGGCCTTTACTGAGGCCCAGTTAGAATTCCAGGGAGGCTGATGTGGCACAGAAAGTGTACACTTAAACCAAACACACCAGGGTTCAAATCTGCCCCTGACATGCACCAGTGTGCTGGTCCTGTGACCCTGGGCCAGTCATTTAAGCCTTGAGGGCCTTCATGCCCTCACTTACAAAATGAGATCCTGGGCTGGATGGCCTATGAGCCTAGGCCCAAGGGAGAATTCAAGTTGGGACATAGTCACAGGGGTCGGGGAGGAATTGATCCACTGAAAAACATACCATTTTCTCTATACCACGGAATATACCATCCTTTGGCAAGCCAGGATACCTGGAAAGCATTCAGGGCAGAAGACACATATACACACTCATGCATATACATATACACACTCACATACAAGTATATACACCTTCACACATACACCCTCACACTCATACACACACACTTCCCCACATATAACTATTTACACCTTCACACAGCACACTCACATGCAGACACATATACACACTCACATGCACATACACACTCATGCATACATATACCTCACCCATATGCACACTCATACACACACTTCCCCACATACACCTATTTACACCTTCACATATGTACACACACACACTCAC
>NW_027185872.1:1658952-1720273 GCF_028583685.1 Petaurus breviceps papuanus
TATGCATATACATATACACACTCACATACAAGTATATACACCTTCACGCATACACCCTCACACTCATACACACACACTTCCCCACATATAACTATTTACACCTTCACACAGCACACTCACACACACTCACATGCAGACACATATACACATTCACACATACATATACCTCACCCATATGCATACTCATACACACACTTCCCCACATACACCTATTTACACCTTTACATAAGTACACACACAGACACATATACACACTCTTATGCATATACATATACACACTCACAATACACTCACATACAAGTATATACACCTTCACACATACACCCTCACACTCATACACACATACACTTCCCCACATACACCTATTTATACCTTCACACACACACTCACACACACTCACATGCAGACACATATACACACTCACATGCACATACACACTCACACACATACACCTCACACATATGTACACTCATACACACACTTCCCCACATATACCTATTTATACCTTCACACACGCACACTCACACACACATGCAGACACATATACACACTCACACGAATATACATATACACACATACATATTCAGACATACATACACACTCACTCACACACACACACATTTTCCTCAGCAGTGAGCACCCAAACTGTCCAAGACCAAGGATGAAGAGCACCCGCACCACTTTTTCCAAGCTGGCGGGGCTGGGCACAGGCATTCTTGGTCCTCCCTTCTCCCTCCACGTTAGCCCATCCTCATGACCTCGTGCAAATCTGCTTCTGGCTTGCTCCCTGGCCTTACCAAAAGCTCTCCCATCCCCATGTCCCCCAAGAGCCCTCGTTCACAGTTGTCTTGACTACAAACGTCACTGGCTGCCTGCGGAGGAGAGGTCCCCAGCCTGGCAGGTCCTCCTCTGTACACTGAGGTACGTACATAGGAAAAACACTGGGTTTGAGGAAAGGGCCAGAGGCACACACGTGGAGCCTGCTGCTTCTCAGGGTGAGGGCAGGACACTCACTGCCCTTCTGGGGCTCTCAGTTTCCTCGCTGGTACAACAAAGGGTGCGCCTCAGAGACCGGCTAGCGGCTCTCCAGATGGCGCTTCTGCTCGGGAAGCTGGAGGGCTTCAACCTCCAACTCCAGAGCCAGGGGCCTCTGCACTAATGAGAACAAACAGCCTCCATGGTTTGTGAAGCATTTGACAAGTATTATCTCATTTTATCTTCACAACTCAGAGAGCCAAAGGCTGTCATTGTCCCCATTTTACATGACATGCAGAAGCTGAGGCAGGCAGCAGGGAAGTGACTCGCCCAGGGTCACACAGCCAGTGAGGAGCTAGAGCTGGATCTGAACTCCAGTCTCCCTGCCTCCAGGCCTGGCCTGGGATGTTCTCTCCCGGGGCAATTCGATTACAGGTCTGGATCAATAAAACGAATAAGTGAAGAATAAAAAGACTGGGTACATACATTTGAAAGCCAGCAGCACCCCGCTGTGTGGAGCAGCCCCCAGAAGGCACTTCCTGGAGCCCCTCTGGCCTTCTCATCCCATGGGCAAGCCCCTCCGTTTTCTGGTAGGACCGAGGCTGGGCGGCCTTCATTCCCCTCCCAGCTTCCCTATATGAGGCCCCCCCCCACTTGCCCCTCTCCCTTTTGGGCATTGTCTTTTTCATTAGATTGCAAGCTCGTTGAGGGCAGGCACACTATTTCTTTTTCCACTTATATGTGTATGCCCACTGCTGCTTAGCACAGCACCTGGCACACAACAACAATCGATGAATACTCACTGCCTAGTGCTGTCTTGCCTTAGGATTCCAATACCCAGCTACTAGAGTCAGACAAAGGTCCCAGTAGCAACGCTTGGGGAGCCTTCTGCGTCCTCCGCCCTGCTGCCAGTAAACCAAGGAGAGGCTGGATTACAAGGAGTGAGACCCTTGGCAATGTTGGCCAATAAAATAGGAAGCGTTCGTTTTGAAGTCTCCATCACGTCCCAGATAATTGGCCATTGACATTTATGCTCTGAATCACACAGAATAGGGCTCTAGCTGAGGATTAGAGGGCGCCTTCAAGCTCACTGGCCTGCCCCTTAATTACAGAGGAAAGGCATGGGCCAAAGCCGTGAGGTGAGAAGGCCCCTTCTGTGGGTTACCTCTGGACATCCCCACAGCAGCCCTGGGACAGAGGCCCCCCTCCCCTCATTTTTACAGATTAGGAGAGACTAACTATTGGGAGACTCAGCAAAGCCCCCTCCAAGGAGGTGTTTCCGCTGAAGTTGCCAAGAGGAAGCTGGTGAGGAGAGGCTATCAGAAATGGGGAACAGTCTGTGCACATGCATGAAGATGGACAGAGCAAAGAGTGAGTGTGTGTGGGTGGGGGGGTGAGCGTGTGTGTGTGTGTGTGTGTGTGTGTGTGTGTGTTGGGGGAGGGGAGAAAGGATGAACATGGACTCAGCCCAGAAAGCCCCATAACTTAAATGACTTATTGAGATAGAGCCAATAAGAGGTAGAACAGGCCTGAATTCAGGTCTCCTCACACCCAATCCAGGTTGCTTCTCGTTCTTCCCCCAACCCTCCAAAAGCATCTTCCAGATCATTCTTAAGTACACACGCCTGTCTTTTTTCTGAATTCCCACAGCTCCCAACCTTCCTGAATATGATGTAATGGGGACTGGATTAGAGGCTGTGCTTTGGGAGTTCAGGTGGGAAGGTTCCAGACAGACTGTACCCCAAGAACAGACCTGAGTCCCCCAGCCCCTTTGGCGAAGCTCGGCTCTCCCCTTCCGGCCTAGTCACTTGGGTCTAGCTTTAGACACCTCTGAGGCCTGTTCCTTAGGGGACCCATGTCAATGATCTCTATGCCTCAGAGATAGCTGCTATTAGGGAAGGGGGGGAGGGCAAGCAGGGGTTTGAGAAGAGATGGAAAACCTGTCAGGCCTTCACATATCAAGCACTTCACAAGGGAGACCAGCACTCAGAGTTTTTAGATAAATGGTTTATAAAACAATTTGATCTAACACTTCAACCATGCCAAGCACTGGGGCTACAAAGACAAAAGCAAAACAAACAGCCCTGTCCTCAAGGAGCTTCCATCCCATCAAAAGAGATGACATGTACATTGTGAGATTGTGAGTACATACAAAATACATGCATAATATTGAGACAGTCATCCCAGAGTGTGCGTATTGGGGGAAAGGCTTTTTTGTAGGAGGCAGCAACTGGGCCCCGTTGAACAGTGTCAGTACTAAAGGCATCGTGGTGTGATCTTGGCTGCCCGAGACATGGATAAAGGAGGTGTCGGATCATATCTGGGTACTTCATGAAATGGTCTCTTCTAAGGGAGTCAATGTGTGTGTGAGAGAGAGTGAGAGAGAGAGAGGGGCAGAGGGAGAAGGAGAAAGGGAGGGAGAGAATTCATCATTTGGGTTGGAGTTTATTGAAAACCAAAAGTATAATTTTGGAAAAACCCAAATACTTCCATCAAGCTGACACGGAAATTTTTTTTTAAGAATTCTTTTAAATCTTAGTGCAAGCTGAAGGCAGGAATCTCAACCAATGAGGGTCTCACTCAGTCCCCAAGACCCACCAAGGTGATGCAAAGATAGATCCAGAGAAATTACATCAGGGTTTCTTACATAAGACCCCTCACTCAACCAACATAATGTCAACAACATCCAGAGTGAGAAACCATGGAGAGAGAAGGATCAGTGGGTAGAAACCTTTGCTTTCTGTCCAGTGCTGATAGCCGTTCAGACCCGGCGAGTGACATCCTTCTGGTATCTTCAAAAATGAAAGACAACAACCAAGCAACTAACCATGTCTGAGAACGCAGCATTTAGCTCTTCTACCCCTGCCCACACCCAGAGAGCGGGGCGCCTGGGCTCTCAATGACTGGCCTGGCTGGCCGGCGCTCTCTGTCTCTGTCTCTGTCTCTCTGTCTCTGTCTCTGTCTCTGTCTCTCTCTCTGTCTCTCTCTCTCTCTCTCTGTGTCTCTCTCTCTCTCTCTGTCTCTCTCTCTCTCTGACTCTGTCTCTCTGTCTCTCTCTGTTTCTCTCTCTCTCTGTCTCTCTGTGTCTCTCTCTCTGTCTCTCTATCTCTCTGTCTCTGTCTCTCTCTGTCTCTCTGTCTTTCTGTTTCTCTCTGTCTCTCTCTCTCATTGTCCCCATCCTCCCCCCTTTATACCATCCCTATGGGGTGTGTCATTTAGGACTGTGTGAACATAGCTTTGTAGCCCATCAGGACAGTAATTGCTTTAAGTACTAGTCATTGGTGATTCTTTGAAGAAACCTCTAACCACTGTTAAGGACTGTCATAACCAGACTCTAAATTCTGGTGCTTTCAGCAGTTTTGCTGGTGCCCCACATCCTCTCCTGGCCACCCATCTTCTCAGAGGATCGTGCCTACATCCACATCACTGCTGTCCTTATTTCACAGTGATTCCTAAGTCACTGTGACTTCAGTTTAGAATAGAATTCTCTCTGGACCCTCTGTTACTCTCCTACTTTTCTGGGTCCATCATTCCCTCCCTTCCTGCTCCCACATAGAGTCCCCCTCCATGGTACCTCTCATTCCCATGCTGGTCTTAGAATGTATCCCAACACAGAGAAAAAGCCGGAGGAGCTTCAGGGGTTCCAGACCTTGCTCCAGCAATCATCATGGTCCAGGAAGACCAGACTATTCCGAGCCTTGAGGACCCAGAGAGTACAAACTGTTGTGAGGGCAGGATTAGCATCACACTTGTCCTAAGGAATGGAAGGGATAGCTCAGCAGCAGCTTAAACTTTTCTCCTTGGGAGGTGAAATTGGGCAGGAATCAGCCAACTTATACTGTATGTACATGGATGGATGGATGGATGGATGGATGGATGGATGGATGGGAGGAAGGGAGGGAAGAAGGGAGGAAGGAAGGAAGGAAGGAAGGAAGGAAGGAAGGAAGGAAGGAAGGAAGGAAGGAAGGAAGGAAGGAAGGAAGGAAGGAAGAAAGGAAGGAAGGAAGGAGGGAGGGAAGGAGGGAAGGAGGGGAGGAGGGGAGGCGGGGAGGAAGGGAGGAAGCAAGGAGGCAGGCAGGCATTTGGAAAGCTTTGGCCATAAGAATAACTTCTCTGGAGTACTTATTATCTGAAGAGGCTACCTACAGTATTTTAAAATTAAGGCCAATTCTGCCCCAGAGGAATAATTGGGGACTATTTCACCTGCTGGGTACTTAGAACGAGCCTAGGGCCACCATCTGTTCCCTGCATTGTGCACAACATTCCCCAATTCAGAAATGTTGAGCCACACAGGCTGAAGACAGCCCATAGCAAGCAAATCATGAACCTTGTCCATTTCAGGCTTGGCGTAATGGAAAGGCAGATGCCGAGAAGTTGGGTTACTGGGCACAGCAGGACAGAGCGCTTGCCCCTGTGGGGCTTGTGCCATACCACCAGCCCTCAGGAAAGCTCTCGGATCTGGCCTTGGGAGCTTCTTGCACAAATCTCTCTTTCACATTGTTGTCTTTTTTAACCACCCCATTTCTCCCCAGAGAACATCTGAAGGTGGCTTGTTGTGCCCCATCCAGGCTTCCCCCAAGGGAAAATCTAAAGGTGGCCTCCACCTCAGTCTTCCCTCCAAAGGGAGAGGGGGCATCAAGCATCTAAGCTCACAGCAGATTGGACCCAAAATGAGAAAAAGCACCAGGATTCATCCCAGGGGCCACACACGTGCAGCACAGCTCCCTTTCTGTCTTCAGAGGTTCACTGCCCTGCTCCCAGGGGCCTTGAAAGTCCTCCAGAATTCCAACACAACACTTAGCTTTAAGACCCCTAAACCAGAACAAAGACTGGGTTTGCTAAAGAGGGAGGATCCCTCCCTTCAGGCAAACACCAGCTCCCCTGGGAGCCAATGCATTTTCCACTTAGAGCCCTACCTGTGACTGGCCTCCCACTCCTGACCAACACAAACATTCAGAGTCCCTCCAGCTCCCTAGCCTCTCACAGCCCGCACGACTCACAGTACCATCTGTTCCTCAGCTCCCTGGCTTTGTCTGCCTGCCTCTCTTGGGCTCCAAAACTTACCCTTGATCCAGGAGCTCCTTTGTCCTGTCATCTCTGCCTTTCCAGAGCTCCCTCCTCAGACTCTGACATCTTCCAGCCTGGACAAGGCATTCTTTGCTGCTACTGCCACCATCTCCTGACATCCCTGAGACCATGGGGTTGTAGCCTAGAATGCAGTTCCCTCTAGAGTCCACACTGCAGGTTTCCTTCAATAGAACTGAGTTCCTGTGTGTCCAAGGAGGTTTTCTCTGTCCAGCCTTTCAAAGTCTGCCCTCTTAGGATCACAGATTTAGAACCACCTAGTCCAGAGCTAGAGAACCTGTGGCCCTCTAGATCCTCAAGTGTAGCCCTTTGACTGAGTCCAAAAGTTGGAATCAGTCAAAAGGCCACATCTAAAGACCTAAAAGACCACATGTATCCGGGAGGCATCAGGTTCCCCACCCTGATCTAGTCTAAGCCCCTCGTTTCAGAAGGGAGGACAGTAAGTCCAGGAGAGGTTGAGTGATTTCCCCAGGTCTTTGTCTGCAGATTTGTTCTCCCTTCTTAAGATCAAAACATAGCCCAGGTATGTGAATTGTCAAGACTATGTCCCAATTGTGCACAACATATGAATAAGGCCTGGATGTCTCCCAAGGTACCACAGGAAGTCTTACTGGATTGGCTGAGGGCTCGATTGGCTGAGGGCTCTTCAACCTGCAAGAAAAAATTCAAGCAAACTTCCCCAGTTCGTTTGTGGCACTTAGCAATGAAGTGACAAAGTGGATACAGTACCCAGCTTGGCACCAGACACTTATTAGTTGTGTGACCCTGGGTAAATCACTTAACCACTGTCTGCCTCAGTTTCCTCAACTGCAAAATGGGCTAATAATAGCGCCTACCTCCCAGGGTTGTAGTGAGTATCAAAGGAGACAATATTTGTGAAGTGCCTGGGACACACGAGGCCCTAAATAAGAGCCTGCTCCCTCCCTTCCTTCCTTGAGGGCCCTTGGCCTCAGGCTAGGCCTCTTCCTTCTCTTCCCCCTCACCCCTTCCACTGGTCAGAGCCACTGGTGAGCCTGAGTGAAGAAGCACATCATCCGAGTTGTCCCCCCTTTATTAAGGGGCTTTGTTCTGTGAAGCTTGGATTCAGTCACAGGGCCACACTTGAGGACCTGAAGGGCGACACGTGGCCTCGAGGCTGCAGGTTCCCCACCCCACATTTGTTCTCTAAATCTGTGCCCACATTGTGCCCTTATGGAGCAGCACCACTAACCTTCGGACAGATGCTTGTGCCAACCACTCTTCCTCTGCCCTCTTAGCAAACACTCCTTTCTAAAAATGAATTGTCTAGCTAACTAAATGATATTAACTTAGACTCATGGTGGAAAGCCTACCAGCTCATGAGTTACAGAATTGGGACCCACCCCCAATCCCTTGGGGTTAACCCCAGAGCCCTGGAGGAACAGGACAGCCACACTCTGGACCTACGTCATCAGGGCAAGGGGGTGCTGAGAGAAGGACCCCACAGAATCTACACATGCTACAACCCTCATTATTATTAGTGTCCAACACAGCTTGTGTATCCTGACGGTACAACCTGAGGAGCTCCATTGAAATATGGCATTTTCCTTTGGAAGGTCTAACTACATGCTTTCTCTTCAGGAAGACCAGAGATCTTTTCTGAAGGGGGAAAAAAACTTTCAAGAATGCTGAGGCCAGGCTCCAAACCAGCGCCCTGGTAATATAACCATTGTTAACATTTAGAGGGCACATTAATGTTTGCAAAGTACCTTACATATGTTGTATCATTTTGTCCTCAGAACCACAAAAGGAAACTGAGGCCTGAGGTTGGTGCATGCGCACGGTTACAAGCTCAGAGGCACTGAGGCCAACTTAGCCACCACACCACGGGACACTTGAGGGACGCCCCTTTGGGGAACCCACAACACAGGGGTTGGAACTAGTACAATTTCTGGCCAGCCATTTTGATCAAATTCCTGCAGAAGGTCTCAAACCCTTTGGCTAAAACCTGTTGTTTTTTTTTCCATGTTTTATCTTATTCCTTGGCTGATATTTTCCTGTTTGTTCATATGCTTTTAGAGTTTCTTTCTGTTTCTAGGTGAACCAATCTCAAGGGGGCAGGAGAGGTACTTGAAAAGATCTCCAGCCTTCCCCAGGGTGTCAGAGCCTGTGTCCTCTGCATCACACCAGGGACTTCATTTGGTGACCTTGCCAGACGTTACCTCTGACACCTTGCACAAACAGCAGGCACTTAATAAAAGCGTCCTGAATTTAGCTGAATCTCAGGCATCAGAGAGTAGGAACAGTTCTGATTCCCCTAAAAGTCTACATGATAAGGACATACTCATCTGTTTTAAGGACGGTCTCATGTTAACAACCTTCATTTTTACCTTTGTGATTTTCAATGACATTTGACAAAGAGTAGGAACAAAGCTAATAACCCAGCTACTAAAAGATCTCCTTTTCTCTGCTGATTAGGAGGAAGGTGGGTTGGGATCTGGAGGTTTCTTATGGAAAAAAGATAATGATTTTTCAAGTAAAAAAGTTCCCAACATACTTTAGCATTTCCTGTCCTTCCAAGTGTCCTCATACTGGGCACTTAAGTTTTTTTGATCCACGAAAAGGATCCCAAAAGAATAATTTACAAAACGCTCCTTCAGAGACAGCAGAAATTAAACTGCTCGGGATTCAATTCGATGAACATTGAGTGGGCACCAATACGGCTGAGACAATACATACGGTGATAAAGAGACAAGAGCTGAGACTCAGCCATTGCTCACGGAAGAAACCAATGGTGGGGACTTGGGGTGGCATCTATACGAGGTGTGGGGAATGGTGGGAGCAAATGCATGAAAATGGGAAGAGAGAGGGCAAATCAAAGGGAAAAATGGAAGAGAGTTCAGGTGGGGTGAAAAAGAGACTAAAAGAAGTATAAGAGAAGGTTGGAAAGGTAGGTTGAAGATGGATTATGGAGGGCCAAATTGGAATTTTGTACTTTATTTAGCAGACAATGGGTAGCCATTATGACTCCAGAGTGATGCAATAGGGAAATTGGTTAGGGATGAGGTATAGAGGAAGGCAGGGAAGCTAGGTGTATAAAGCATTGGAACTGGAATCAGGAAAATCTGAGTTCAAATACAACCTCAGACTCTTACTAGCTATGTGACCCTGGGCAAGTCATTTACTTTTGCTTTAGCTTCCTCATCTATAAAATGGTTGCAGAAGGAAATGACAAACCACTCCAGAATCTTTGCCAAGAAAACCCCAAACGGAGTCCCAAAGAATTGGATATCACTGAAATGACTGAATGGCAAAAACAATAACACGGAAGATGGTTTGGGGAGAGAAGAGGCTGAAGACAGGAAGACAAAGAAGGAGACGATTCCACTAAAGAAGTAAAAAGAGGGTCGCTACAGGAGTAGAAGAGAGAGAAGCTGTGGGAGAGATCAGCTCCGAGGCAGGGAAAAGAAGGACACCTGAGTAACTCTGATGCAGACCCCATATGACTGAGAAGATGAAGCATTCCCAGACCACCTGGGAGGCACAGATTTGGAGGAGAAGCTGGAAAATGGGCCCCCACAGAGAAGCAGGCTGGCCTCAGAGCTCAAGGGTTAAATTACTACATGCTATTTTTAAGAAGAGCTGTATGGAATAGAGATTGGTAGCTTCATGTATAATCTTCTTTTTCTGTTCTTGGCAGATGGAAACGTTCATGTTTGTTGGTGTTTTGTCAAGTTCAGGATAACAAAGAAAAAGGGAAAAGGAAACTGATTCCCTTGATTTCGGACTAGATCTCAAGCAATTTGGGAGTGGAGGGAGCTGGGAGTTGAGGGAGGGGTAGAGGGGATGGAGGGGGGGCCTCTAATCCTGACTAAAAGCCTCTGACTCTAATTCTGAAGGTCTTTCCTCCTCTTGAACATCACCTAAATCTGATTCCTCTCCCCTTCTTGTGCCCTGGGCCTAACATTTGCCATACATGAGGAGAATACGTTGCCTTTCTCCACATTCAAACTATTCAATGGGCCCACTAAACAACAGGCACTGGGTAGAACTATGGATAAACCTTCATGCTCTGTCATCAATCCATCACTATGAGTTTATTAAGTACCTACTACGTGCCCCAAACTGACTGGGCTGAGCAGTCTTAAGACGTGGGTCTGAGCAGTCAGGGAGCCAGGTCAGTCTTTACAGGGTTACTGTCCAAACCCCAAAGAGCCCCCTTTGATCATACAGAGAGGAAACCATGACCACCACCGCCAAAACAACAACCACACAAAAGACACAAGAAATCAGGAACCTTTCTTGGCATGGGAGTCCTTCCCAGAATGCTTTTCAGTGTTCACAGAGACAACAGGAGCAAAGCCTGAGAAAAGCGCTCCCTGGAGGCCTCAGGACCATCACCACCTGGATCCTTGACACTCCTAGGAAAGGTTCCCTTGCAGCCCTCACAGCAGTACTGAAAACAAAACAAGGCAATTCTGCCTTCAACTCAGGCAGGAAAATAAAGGGCACAATGAAAGAAAGGGCCAAAGTCAACCTTGAATGACCTGCTGCCCAGTCTAGGCTGTTTCCTCAAAGAAAGGCAATGCTTGAGAACTCAGAGAATTAAGCTAGGTCAATGTAAACAGTTATCTTTCAAAGGGTCCCAGCCTAGGAAGCCTTTAAAAAAAAAAAATTAGATTGCTACCCAGAGGGCCTTTCATGAAATATTTTGCATTAAAAAAAATCCTCTAATTATGAAAATGTCTATAGCAAAAGAGAGAGAAGTCCCCTGAAACAAAGAAGAACTCCAAGGAGGCGGAAGGCCTTAAGAAATGAATCTAAATGCTTCTGCAGGAGAGCAGATGGTGTGTGAACGTTAATTATCTGGACTTTTGTTTGGCACGCTCCACAGTGAAGACACCAAACTTAGAACAGGCCAATGGCTCCCAGGTGGCCCTTGATTATGCCACAGCTACTTGGCATAGAGATGCATGACCTCAAAATGCAAGAATGGAATGGAGGAGAGAAGGTTTTTCACTTTGTCTACCCAGCATCGGATGGAAGGTCTTAAAAATGAGAAATATGGTGATGGTTGCCCCATTTCTGTAGCATTTTAAGATTCCGTGGCATATGCTTGCTTCTATCACTGTTCACCACTTTCTCAGCTTTACATAGAAAGAAACTGACAGAAAAAAGGAGTGCCCTGCCTAGACTACCTCTCGGCCAAGTGTCTTCAGATGGACTGGAAACTGAAACTTCTATAAAGCCTAGCACACAGCTCCCAACACTCTGCTTTCTCATATACTGAAAGTCAACAAAGCAGGATTCGAACCCACAGAATCCTGACCCCAAATCCAGAAATCTTTCCCCTAGAGCACCCTGACTCAGTGACTCAATCAATCAAGAAGCATTTTGTAAGCATACTTCATTTGGTGGAGGAAAACCAGGGTGATGTGAGATTTCTTCTGATTGTGGTAACTTTTTCACAACTCTCACAGTTTTGCCATTGAAAAGAGTTTCCAAATTGAGAAGCAAGGCACTGTGCTAGGCACGAGGGACACCAAGATGAGGTGACCCCTGTCCTCAGAGAGTTTCCATTCGTTCGGGGGAGTTATGGATGTGTTTGTACACATACACATATAATATATGTACCTAACACATGTATATTGCACAATACATGTGTGTACACAACATGTAGCACCCATGTACAATCTGTACTGTTTGCACACATGTGTTGCATGCACTATACACAAATGTGTGCAGTTCACACATCTATGTGTGTGCACCCCTGTATGTACATATACACATATAGGTATACACATGTACTATACATGTAGGTCTTCCAATAAATTTGATAGCAGGAGATTTGGGAAGGGAGGGAAGGTACTAGTCCATGCGGAACCAAGAAAGTCTTCATGTAGAAGGCAGTGCTTGAGGGGACTTTGAGGGAGGGGGAAGTGAGAAGACAGGGCAGTCAAGGCACACTGGCTGTGTGAAGGGCCCCAGTTGGCGGAGCAGCAAAGGAGGTAGGTCTGGGGGGGAACAGAGAAGGAAAGGGGCAGTGTTCCATCCCCAGGATCAGGAGGCCAGGGCTTCCAGTTCTCAGTCCTTGGGCCAGGCATTGCACTCTCAGTGCCCAAGGCAGCTCTCTAAGACTATCGGGGGCAGATGGTGCCAGCCTGAGTTGGGAGAGGAATGTCTCCACCAGGAACTCCCTGAACCAATAAAATCATAAGTACAATTTAAAAAAAAAAAGTCTATCTGTGTAGGCTGGAGTCAGGTTTGGAAGGGCTTTAAAGGTCAGGCAAGGCATTTACATTTATCTTCCAGGTAAGAGTCCCTGTAGCTTCTTGAGGAGGGGGATGATAGGACAGAATAGGCTTGCTTTCACTTTAAAAAAAAAATCACTTAGGACTTGACAAGTACTGCTTGGATCGGCTTGGATTGGCCTGGTGGGGAGGGGTACCATTGTTGGTTTGTTTATAATGGCTTCAAACTGATCCATAAAAGGAAAACGATGCCAACTCACCTTGGTTTTTCTCCCTCCAATATATACGAGGACAGATTAAAAGGCATATGCAAGTCACCCCCGTGAGGCCTATAATGGCTAACAGAACGGGCCCCCACCCAAGGCAGAGGTGACATCCTCTGTCCCCATAGACCCCTCTCTCTGCAAAGCAGCAGCCAACACACTCCAGCTTACTGACTCCAAACTGCTCCTTCCTTCTCACCACCAGGTGTGCCATCCCAGACCCTCCCCATGCTCTCCCACCTCCCTCTGCCTCTTGGCATCCTCATCTCCCTGACAGCCTCAGATTGAGGGTTCCCTCTTACAAAGAGGTTTCCTTCTGAAGAGGTTTTTCCTGATCCCAGTAAAATTACACTGTATACAATTAGTATTGACTTTCATTTTTACAGGTTCTCTTCCTTCTTTCCCCCTCAAAAACAAAAAAACAAAAAACCATAAGCTCCTTGGGGGCAGGGACTGCTTTGTTTTCCTCTCTATTTTTGTGCCCAGTTCAGGGCACATAGTAAGAGTCAATATACAGTCTGTTGAGTGCCTACTATGTGCCAGTCACTGTGCTAAGTTCCATAATACAAAAAAAGATCAAAGGAGTCCCTGCCTTCAAAGGGCTCCCAGTCTAATGGGAACATTAAGAACAAACAGGTGACACTGTATGTTGGGAATAACCTAAGGAGGGCCAGAGTTGAGGGGGAACCAAGAAGTGCTTGTGAAATTCAACAGAGGTGGGAGTGCCTTGAAGCACCAACCACCATTCAAAGCAATTCCTTTATATCAGAGAAACCAAAGGAGCTTCTGCAGCTAGACATTCCCACTTAAGTCCTTAAGAAAAAACTTCCAGCCAATGAATTTGGGCCCAGGGAATGCCCAGAGATGCAGAGCAGCCGGCTGACCATTTTCCCCATATTAAATATTTACACTGCTTAAGCCCATTAATGTTCAGCATTTCCTGATCATGGCCACCATTCTTGGAGAGTTCAGTAAGACTCCAAATTGCAGGGCGGTTTCAGTCGGCAGGGGCGGAGGACTTTTCCTCACAGAGAGTTCCCAGCCCCAGTGAGATCCCTGTTCTCAATCTCCAAACACAGAGCACTGGCCTGGAGAAACTGAAGCTGCCCAGGCCAACCCCAGAGCTCCAGCTTAGGCTGGAAGGTGATCTTCCAGCCGTTGGAGAGGAGTCATCAGTCAGCAAAGAAGCATCTGAGGGAGGCCTCAGGGAAAAGCTCTGTTGGAAGCTGAGTAGCCGGGTGACCTTGAACAAAGCCCTTTCCCTCCCTGGGCCTCAATTTCCTTGGCTATAAAAGGAAGGGGGTGGAGTCCAGCGAAAATATTCCTGGCTGAGCCTCCCCCTGGTGGGCTGATCATAGTGCCCTGGAGGTGCCAGCCTGCTCCATGGGAAAAGTAGAAGGCCTGTCCTCAAGGAATTTTCAACCCCACTGAGGCCAACAGGTGGGACTTTGGGTAATCTGTGGCCCAGGTCTGGCTCGGTCTATCGAAATATTAGCAGGAGAAGACTCAATTCTGTCAACTCATGCAATAAAAAGGAACCAAATTACACCATAGGTGAGCTGTGCCTCCCTCCCCCCAGCACACACTCCCTCCCTCCCCCAAGCACTTTATCAGGTTTGTGGATTCCTCGGGTGTGATGAAGTATTATAAATCCCAAGGGATGTCGGAGCCAGAGAACCTTCTGGCAGTGACTGTCATTGACAGGATGACAAGTCCCTTAGATATCTGGAGAGCATCAGGCAAGAGGAAACGACTTTTCCGAAGCGAGTTAAGGTCTGGTACCCCCTCACTTTGTGTTCTTAGGCATATGGAGGGATTCTGCGATAAGCTTTAAGAAATGCTTGAACTCCACTCTCCCTGGCAAGGGACAGAGGTGGGAGGGAGTGAGGGGAAGTGATCTGCCCAGGGTCCTGCAGGCAAGGTCAGAGGTGGGTTTAGAAACCAAGCCCTGTGCGCCCAGGGTACTGTTTTTTACATCCATTATCTCATGCGACCTTTCCAGCTCCACCAGAGGAAGGTGACCTCATCTGCCCAGAGTAAAACTGACCCTGAGGGAGGTGAATGGGGTTGTCAGTTACAACAAAAAGCTCTCGATGCCTCGGAAGATTTTAGGGGCAAAGCCCCGAAGGGAGCCCTAACCCGAAAACGAGCCCCTACCCCACCCCATGCCTCCCTCATCAGAAGGAGGTTTGACACCCACCAACCTACAAACGTCGTTGTTCAGGAGACTTTGCCTGCTTTCTTGGGGAACCAGATGGGTCCCCAGAGAAGCATCCAAGTCTATCTGTGTGGAAACAAACAAACAGACTGAACGCTAACGGAGAATTCAGCAGCTTCCCACGGCGGCGAGTCACACCCCTGGTGGGGAGAATTGAGGCTGTAATAAACAAAGCTCTCACAGCCACGCACCAGTAAACCACCACCTGCCTGTTCCCGGGCTCGGGGTTGCTGGGGCCTAGGCTCCAGTTGTGTGTTTCTGAATTCTATGAAACCATAGAGACGTTGCACCTGTTCCCAACCATCCCTGAGCTCACTGTCTTCGAGGGTCCGCTCTCACATACAGTGAGCCCCTAACAGGCTCCAAGCCCACAAGCATGCCGGTAAGACCGTATAGGAACCAGCTTGGTTCCCATCGAGCTGCCCCGGTTTTAAGCCAGGAGGAGCTGAGGCCCCACAGCTATTAAATGGCCTGTCCTCCACACCGGTAGTAAGTACCAAAGGAGGGATGTGAGCCCAGGGCCTCGGACTCCACGGGCAGTGCCCTCTCCAGGGTGCCTAGCTCCCTGAAGCCGAGAGACTGGACCAGTTTGTCTTTTTCTGAAAACCTTTGCCTTCGAGGCACCCCGCACAGAGCTCCCACAGAGCAGGCGCCTAAAAAGACTCGAATGAGCTCAGGTGGGTCAATCAAGCGAGTTACAAACTTTTAAACGCATTGTCAACGGCAGTTATAATTGGTGTTACTACTGTCAAGGTTGTCGCTGAAGGAAGCCGGCTGTCCCAGGGTGAGACTGAGCTTTGGAACACTCAGGACCTGGACTCAGTGCATCCAAAACAACAAACATTAATTAAGCACCCGCTGCATACAGGGTGGTCACTAGAGATACAGGCAGCTATAGCCCCGACCCTCCCAGGGCTTACGGTGGAGTGGGGGTAGGGTGGGGAGGGAGAGACAGGTCCCATCCGGCCGAGGCAGTCAGTAAAGCAGCCTCGCTCCCCTGTCACCACGCACCAAACCCTCCCGCCTTTCTCTGGAGCCCGCACCTCGAAGGAGGCTCCCGCGCTCGGGGCGGCGCCCCCTTCCCGCCTCCCCCCTCCCTCCGCGGAGGCAGCCAGTCCTCGCTCCCCTCCGCCCCGGGCCGCCGGGGAGGCGCTCCTGGAGGTGGGCAGCGACGGAGGCTGGGACCGCGGCAAGAACAGAGGCAGGACCCGAGCTAGGCGGCGTGCCCTTCGGCCGGCGCGGGCCACTGGCGGCGGCCGCGGCTCCTCCTCCCGCTCCTCCTCTGTCGTCCCCTCCCCTCCCCGAGAGCAGCGCGGAGGCCTTTACCTGTCCGGGCGGGGGCGGGCAGCGGGGCCGGAGGAGGCAGAGCTGGAGCCCGAGAGACACTAGCGGCAGCGGCGGTGGAAGCAAACAATGGAGCGGTGAAGGACGGACACATTGACAGCCGCGAGGCCCCACCTCCTCCCCGGGCTCCGCCCCAGGCCCCGCCTCCGCCCCAGGCCCCGCCTCCTCCCAGGGCTCCGCCCCCAGGGCCCCGCCTCCTCCCGGGCTCCGCCCCAGGGCCCCGCCTCCTCCTCGAGTCCTGGTCTTCTCCCCCTCACCCCACCCCGTACTCTGTCCCCGCCTCCCTTCCTATCCCCTGTGTCTCCCTCCCCCTCCTCGGTTTTTGGTCCCCGCCTTCCTTTCCCTTCTCCCTCTCTTCGTCGGACTGTACCATTTACCCAAGGACGGGGGAAAAGAAATGCCCGGTATCTGTTCTGAGCCATCTCGGGGCCTCCCGACTCAGGCTGAGCCGCCGTCCAGGAGAGGGTGAGCGCCTACACGTAGTTGAAAATGTCCGGAAGCCCTCGCTGACCTCGAAGAGCCGCGAAGCCTGGGGAGAACGATTCTGCTTTCCCCTATGCCGCTGTCCTCGTGGTCTGTGCTCCCGGGCTGGCCGGGTCGGAGGAGGGGCGTGCGGGAGGCGGAGCCCGAGGCGCTCTGACTGCGCTGCTGCGGGCCAGGCTGTGGCCGCGGCCCGGGGAGCTTGGCTACATTGTGTCCTTTGCTGAGATTCTTCCGGGATCACCGAGGGAACATTTGCAACAAAGTTGCCCAAGCCGCTTCCGAAAACTCCCGGCGGGCGCGCAGGCGTGCGGGAGGCCTGCAGGCTCTCTGGCCGGGCGTGCGGCGGCCGCCCCCATGGCTCCTCCCAAGAAAGGCGAGCTGACCCAGGAAGAGAAGGAGCTATTGGAAGTGATCGGGCTAGGTGAGGACGCCTGCCCCAGATACCCGGACCGTGGAAGGCGCTGGGGAGGAGCGGGGGCATAGGGAGCCGGGAAGCTGGGGAAAGTGGGCTTCGAGACCACCGCGAGGGAGAAGGTTGGGCTTACAGGCCAACATGTGAGGGTCCCCCCCCCCCCCCCCACCTCTTCCAAGCCCGCACCGCGTGCCATCTTGGGTTTCCGGTTTCCTGGCCCGAAAGCTCACCCCCCCCCCACCCCCCCCTCCAGCTCGTGTCAGAGGAAGCTTCCGCTTCCAGGCCAGCCTGGCCTCCCTAGCTACGGCTGCTGCCTCCGGGAACGCCGGGTCCCGCCTCGGCGAGGGTGGGGGGAGAGAGAGGAGGAGCTCCCGGACACTTGGGAGCCTGCCTGGCCCGGGCCGGGCTTGCCTCTTCTCCTAGGCCCATCTAGATCCCGCCCCTCAAACGCGTCCCCCAGCCCTCTCTGTCCCACCTCCCTACCGACTGGTTCCCCCGCCGACACCCCAGGCCACCTATGCTCTCAGAGGGATGGAATTCAGGTGCTCCCACACCTCCCCATTGCTCTGCCCCTTGGTACTCGGAACCTCCTGTGTTCCTAGCACCGTTCTAGGCTCTGGGGATTGGGTACAAAAGCCTAGCGGCCCCTGTCCTGAAGAATTGTTCCAACACAAGCCCAGTTTCCCCCCGAACAATCAGTGGGTCATCGGACAAATCTTAGGGACTAGGACAAATCGAGAATGTTAGATCAGGGAAGCACCTTAGAGATGCCTCCAGTACATCCATGTCCTTTGTCGGGGAAGGAGAGGCAGCTGTCAGCCTCTCAGAATGCCACAAGACCCTCACATCTCTTCCTGATGGTGTCAGATCTTCTGCTGGGCCAGCCAACTGGAGCTAGGATTCCCCCAAAGAAATGCCCCAATCCTTTTGGTAAACATGGTTAATAATCAACTGCCAGAAAAACCCTGGTTTCCAGACCCAGATTCCCTTACACCATTAAGGAATCTGAGATTACAAGCTGGAAGGGACCTCAGAACCCATCTGGCTCAGCCCCCTCGGTTTACCGAGGAGGGGACTCAGAAGTGAAAGGAGGCCCAGAGAGGATCAAGTGACTTGCCCAGGTCACACTGTAAATGGGAGGCCAAGATTTGAGTCCTGGTCCCATACTTCCCAATCTAACACACTTCCCACTGTTCTAAGCTATTTCTCCTGACTCAGAGAGTGGGGCCGTAGGGTCTATATAGTGCCTCCTCCTCATTTTGTAAGTGAGGAAACTGAGGCCAGGTGAGTGAGGTAATTTTGCCCAAGGCTTTGAGGGTAGCTAGTCTGAGGGGCTTGGAGAACCACAGCTGGGAGGACCAAACCAAACCCGCCCATTTTACCCCCAGAGGGTTGCCTAATGTCACTGAAGTTTACATGGTCTGCCTCAGAGATAGCATTTGAACTCTGATCTTCTAGCTGCAGAACCAGCATTCTTTCTACCTTCCCCACCTTGAGGAATGAATGAATGAATGCTTTATTACATGGCAGCTTGAGAGTCAGTCTGGCGTAGTGGATTGAGAGAAACTCCAAAGTTGGAAGGCATGCTGAGCCTTGAGGGGTGACTGCCTCTCCCAGGGCCTCATCCAGCTCTCCAGCAGACTCTCCCAGTCCTCAGGGGTGCAGGAAGCTCCCTATACCAGAAGGCCCAGAAGCACTCCCCCCAAAGTGCCAGGCACTGGGACCCAAAAACAAAAATGCCAACATCCCTGAATTCAGGGGCTCACGTTGTGCTTCAAGGAAGCAAACATTGACCCACGTCAGTTGGTGCAAAACATATTCAAAGTAAGTTCTCCATAACTGGGAGGGAGAGTGAGCTCCAGATTTGAGAAAAGGCCTCTTCTAGGAAGTGATTAAGACTTGAGACAAGTCTTGGTTGGAGCTGAGCTCTCCCCAAGGGCACCATGACCGGCCTGGTGGATGGCCTGGGCAAAGATGCAGAGGTGGGACAGAAAGCTGTGCTCCTAGAAATGAGAAGTGCACTCAGGCCAGGATGGGGATCTTCCTAGTGGGAGAAAAACAGAGTGGAGGGCAAGTTATGATGTTGAGGAGAAGGGATTGGATGCTGCTGGGAGAGATCAGGTGCTGGGATGGGAGGCCCCCGCAACTTTTCTGGGCAGACTGGTCCCCTGCCCTATAGATCCTTTAGAGGTGTGGACCAGCCTCCAAGGTTTCCAAGCCGTATGCCCCTTGTCAGCTCTCCGTGGTGGGGATTCCAGTACTCTGAAGCTTTGGTCCAGCTGGTGTGCTCACTCCAGGTTCTGTCCAGCTTTTGGAGGGGTGCCCTTCCCTCCCCTCCAGGTGTGAACGGCCTGCCTCCCCCCAAGCTGTGGCCTTGGGAGCACATCACTGCTAGAGGAGAGACACAGCTGACCCACATTAAGGAGAGCAAAATGGTTTGGAGGGAAGAGAAGAAAACAATCAGTTCTCTGTTGGACCTAATTCCTGGAGTCCTCCCACCCTGGGATGTGGGTCATGGCAAAGCCTTCTGGGATGCTCTGACATACACATGCATTGTCCTGCTTCCAACTGAACTGGGAAGTTTGGCTCAGCGGCTGCTGCTGCCTCCCAGCTCTGGTGGTGGGACCTACCTCGGTCTTCCCGGAGCTTTCCTTGGGAACTTTGCCCCCAGGGTCCAGAGATTGGGGATGCCCTGCTTAGCCACAGCAGCAGATCCTGGAGAGGGCTGAGGATTCAAGATAAGCCCTCTGGGTTCTTGGCATGCCTGGCAGATATCAGCCAAATGCAGTTTGAATCATATGAATGCTACCATGAGTTCAGGGGACTTTCTTGACTGGAATAAAGGCTCCCACAGTTATTTCCTTTCGTCCTCTCTCCTGTCCATTCTGCCCTGTCCTTACCTGCAATGCCTCGGCCCCATATCAGGCTGGCAGTGCAGGGGTCAGGTGCCCAGTGCCTGCCCTGGGAGCTTTGACCTCTTCAGATTTTACTTAGGTCCAGTCACCTCTCCTTAGGCCAGCTGGTGGCTCTTTTGTACCCAGGGCTCCCTGTTGATGCCTTACTTATTGATGAACTCCCAAGTTCAAGAGATCCTCCTTCCTCAGCTGCCCAGAGAACCAGTATTAGAGACCTGCCCACCACACCAGGCTTCATTCCACCAACACCTTGTCTCTTGCTGGTTCCTGTATCATTCTTCTGGGTTCAGCTCAGAAAGACTTCTTTGATTGATTCTCTCTCCCTTCTGTAACAGTTAGTACTCATTTCCCCCTCCAATTATCTCACTGAGAGTGGAAGCTCCCTGAGGGCAGGGGTTGAATTGCTTTGCTTTGTGTTTGGAGCATCTTTGTCTTTGTTTGGAAGCCCTTAGAGTCCAAAGCATCAGGTTTTAGTCACTGACTCCCAGAGTTGGGAGGGAAGGGATCTTCGCTTGCGCCAGCCCAGAGCTGAGCAGGCCTCTGGTGGACCCGATTCCACACTGACAAGTCCAGGGGCTCCTGACTGGGTGGCAATGATGTGGTTGGTCTAAATCTCCTCTCTTAGCCTTCAGAGAGCAGTTAATTCATGCAGAGCAAGAGTCAGGGGACTGTAGGGAGGATTAATTGCTTGACCTGACATGCTTTTAACAATTTTCAAATGGCATTCCTTTGACTGAGGGTGGGCATGGGGGTCATTTTCTCCATTTTTGAGTACTTAGACTTATTTATGTGTGGTTTCTTTCAAGGGAACGTCCAGGAGGCCGGTAGACTCTTGGGAAGCAAGAATGTTCGGGTCAACTGTTTGGATGAGGTAAAGAAAAGTTTCCTGCATCTGCTGGGGGCCCAGGATTTACAAAAAGTAAGAGGTGGAATTGTTTCCTGGGCCTGCTCAGAATGCTATCTGGGGCCTGCACAGAGGTCTCCATTCCACTCCAGACTGACTTGGCCCCCAGAAAGTTTTTGGGCTGACGAGAGAACAAAGCAGAAGTGGGGTGAAGCCTGGTCATTCAAGGGAGTGGTCAGAATTCCCACCTGTGCAGTGAGAGCCAGGGGAAAGCACCATGTACAGTGTCCCTGTTCATCCCTCCTTGATGGCACAGCATGAGGACATTTTACCTGGCCCCAGTTACAGGTGCTACAAGTGTGGAATGAGCAAAGTCAGCTGCCTGGACATCTGGCAGGGACTGTAGAGGTCACAGGCCCAGTAAGTCCCTCCCTAGAGATGAGCCATAACTTAGAACAGAAAGACTTCTTGGGGTAGGGGCACAGGGAGGGGAACCAGGAGCAACTGGAAGGGACTGGATTTAAACTCAGTGGGTTTGATCTGGGCTGTGACCTTGAGAGGTCACTGAACCTTCCTGGGTCTTGGTTTCCTCTTAAAAATGAGGGCGCTACCCTCCTTAGAGATTTTAACCTCCTGCAGGGCAGGGACTGTCTTTTGCCTACTTCAGGCACTTAATAAATGTTTATTGATTGATTCTTTATTATTTTTGACATTCATTTTAAAAAAATTTTTGAATTCTAAAATCTCACCCTCCCTCCTGCCCCTCCCTCACTCATTGAGAAGACAAGCAACATGCTATCAGTTACATGTATGAGGTCATGCAAAACATGTCTCCATATTAGCCAGGAGGCAAAAAAGCAAGGAAAGGAAGTTAAAAGAAGTCTGCCTCAATCTGCATTTGGGGCTTCTCCGATCTCTTTCTGGAGGTGGAGAGCCTTGTTCATCATTGGGATTGTCCTGGTTCTTGTCTTCGTCGGAGTAGCCAGGCGGTTACTATACGTGTGGGTGTGCACATGGGCTGGCGGGCCTGAGAGACAGAGACAGCGGCAGGTAGAATAATCTCGATGCTCCTTCGTCTTTCTGAAGACCACATGGGGCCTAGTTCATGTCTGTGCCTTTCCTCAGCATTCCAGCGACGCCCCAGACCAAATGGCCTTTCCCCGGTGGTGATAGCTCCCCTGTCTCTGCCTTCTCTTGAGGGCGGGATCTCCCCTTCTTTTGGATTTGTATCCGAAGTGTTTAGCCCGCTGCTTGACACAGAGGATGGGCTCCATAAATTGCTGAGAGAGAGAGAATGGGTGCGAGTAGAGAGGGCCTCTAGAAACACCTGCCTGGATATGAGGAAGGGAAGCTGCCCAGTGTTAGGCCACTAGGAAAGTCCAGTGCTGAAGAGTAAGGAAGGCAGGAGGAACCCAGACATTGAAGAAAGAGAGAGGTCTATGGGCAGTGGGAACTGGTAAAGGGACTTGGGACATCGAGAGACCCATTTCAGTGTAGTACGTGGAGAAGAAACCAGAACCTATGGGGTTAAGGAGCAAAGTGGGGGTTAGGGAAGTACGAGTGTTGACTGTTCCTTTGGGCAATTGGGTGGTGGAGGAGAAGGAGGGAGAGGAGAGTATGCATTGATCAAGAAAACCCAGAGGGCAAGAGAGGATGGGGGTAAAGAGACTCCAGATCTGCTTATGGCTGACGGCTGTTCTGGGAGTGACCTGGAGGCCCCCATGGAGCTGGGAGCACTGGGCAAGGAGCCCAGCTGAGCCCAGCCAGGCTTCTGGGGGGGGCATGGGGATGGCCACAGGCCTACCAAAGAACAGTTTGCTCATCAGATAGCGAGGGGCAAAGCTTGGGCTCCTTGGGGGTATTGCCAGTGGCCCAGAAGGGCCTGGCAGCTCACCCTCCTCCCACATTGGAGGCCAAGGACTTGGGATGAAGTCTACACCTCTGCTATCTCACTTTCCCTTCTTGGGCTTCATCATCCTCTGTGTAAAGTGAAGGGGTGGAAGGGGTTGTGTTCCACCATCCACCTCCAAATCTCTGCTCCCATGCCCCAGGAGAAGAAGCATGCTCACGGGAGGGCCTTGTTAGTAGTAGGGAAAGGAAAACTAAGTGCATCCAGATCTTCCTAAAAGGGCTGCAGTTAGAGTGCCCCAGTATCTGGCCAGAGACAGGAGGAGGAGGGCTAGATGGAGAGCCAAAAGACCTTCCTGAAGTCACTGAACACCTCTGATCCTGGGCCTCATTTCCCTCTTGTGCAGAATGACCAGAGAGGGGGGTTGGAGTCTTTAATTTGGTGATGGATAAGGCAAGCCCTCCGCTTGCCTTGGAGTGGGTTTTCCTTGTTGTAAAAAAGACATTTTTATATTACTACCTAGCACCATGAGCCATGACTTATAACAGGAGTCCAAGCTAACCACCAGTCCCAAGAGGCTGTACTGGCCAAATATCAAACAATTTGATTTTACTGCTTTCCTTGTATTGTCTTTCAAAGGAAGAATGGAAAGGATGCATAGGCAGTTGGCTGGGACATCAAAGGAAGAGACTCAGTTGAGTTGGGACGGTGCCAGCTATGGCAAGCAAAAATGAATCTGGTGAGGGTCTGTGTCCAAAGAACCGGGCAGTATTGACCAAGCGCCAGCCCAGAACAAGGCACTGTAGAGAGGGACAGAAAGTGGTCCCTGTCCCAGGCTCACCATGGCCCTGCCCAGACAGGGCAAACACAGATAGCAACAGCACAGATAACGTCCCATGAGCATCTCCCTCGAGCTGGGGCATCGCGAATTCTGTGAATGAGCCCTTTTGACTTTGCTCTAGGATGAATAAAAGACCTTACTCCCTCCAGCTCCCTTGAGATGCACGGTAGACAAGCCACTGTTCTTAACCTGCTCGTGGGCTCGTCTGGGAGTGTGGACGCCATTTCTCAAACCCTGGCCCAAAGGTCAATGCCTATTGCTTCCCTCACCTGTTTCCACGCTTTGTGGAGCCGTGAGTTCCACAGCCCTGGGCTCTCGGACTCTCCTCTTCGCCGTGGGTAATTGACCTCTCCCTTTTCTTGCCTTCCCCCCAAGCACGGGATGACGCCCCTCATGCACGCGGCCTACAAGGGGCAAGTGGACATGTGCCGGGTGCTCCTGCGTCATGGGGCCAGTGTGAATTGTAATGAGCATGAGCACGGCTACACAGCCCTGATGTTCGCAGGACTTTCTGGTGAGTGGCGGGCACCTCGAGCCCTCGCGCTTTGTTTCATCCCCTACCAGCCAGCTTTTTCTCAGCGTTTTCCTTTCCTCTACGTAATTGCTCAGCGCCGATGCCCCCTTAGGTTTTTCCAGAAGCACTTAGTAAGTTCTCCCCCCCTCCCCAAAGCAGAGATTATTTTTAAAAATTTAAAACCTGATGCATATTTGGCAAAGTACCTGTAGAGGAAGCCAGACTTTAGAGGCCAGGTGGAGGAGCTGAGGCCTAGAGAGGTTGGTTGATTTTCCCAGCATCACACGACCAGGAGGTGTCTGGGGCAGAATCTCAACCCAGTCCAGTCCAGCTCTGCCTGGTCTGCGTTGCCCAGCAGTAAGTCTGGAAAGAGGCTTCCAGTCCTGCTGAGCAAGCTAAATGCCTCACACAGCTCATGTCCAGGGGAGGGTGGAGAGGGGGTCTGCAGTCCAGATAGGCCCAGCTCCTGGTGGCCTGAGCCTAACTGATCCCAGTTCTGAAACTGCAAAAAACTCACCAGATAAGTCCCTTCAAGAGTCTGGGGGAAAAGAGTCTAAATTGTGCTGCTCTTACGGGTAAGGCACATATTCCTTTCAACTCTAGGAAATAAAGAGATTACTCGGGTGATGCTGGAAGCTGGAGCAGACACAGACGTGGTGAATTCGGTTGGCAGGACAGCAGCACAGATGGCGGCTTTTGTGGGTAATTAGTCAAATGTTATTGGTGATTAACCCAGGGGGTCGGAAGAAGGTTTGTTCAACAGTGTCCCCTTGGGATGAAAATCACTTGACATTTCAAGTGCCCCCTTGACGTCAGCTGTCAGTTGTGTTTCAGAATATTGGCTGCAGATTTCTCCCCTCTCGGAGCGGTCACTTTGGCTGGCTTTAGTGAAATGGGCACACACCACGGGAATAGTGGCAGGACAGATGTGGCAGGCTCTTGAGAAGTGGGGAAGGATGGGAAAGTCCTTAACAAAAGCTGTGTTCTTAAGTCGGCATCTTCTCACTCTTTGAAATTCAACAAACACGGGGCAGCCAGGTGGCGCAGTGAGTAAGAGCATTGGCCCTGGTGTCGGGAGATCCGAGATCAGTTCCAGCCTCAGATACTTGACACCCACACAAAAATAACTGGCCGTGTAACCTTGAGCAAGTTACTTAACCCCGATTGCTTTAAAAAAAAAAAAAAAGAAAGAAATTCAGCATTCATTGAGCATCTTCTCTATGCCAGCCCTGGTCTGGGTGATGGGGAAACAGACCAATTCTGCTCTCAAGGAGCTTACATTTTGCTGGGGCACATAATGTGTAGGTGAATGAGTGAAAGTGAGATGCTTCCAGGAAGGAGAGGGCTAACAGCAGGGGGGTAGACAAGCCTTCCAGTACAAGACAGCACCTGAGAAGTGAGCCTGGAAGGAAGCCACGAGTCTTTAGAGGCAGAGATCAGGAGGGAAAGGTAGCCTGTGCAAAGACTGGACTGTGGAGAGGGGGGCCTAGGAAATGAGCCTGAGCAAGCGAGCTGGAGTCATTTCTCTGAGGGCTTCCAGCCCCAGGCGGAAGTGAGGCCCCAGGAGATTGAGCAGGGGCATGACCTGGGGAAGCCAGTGCTTGGGAAGCTATTTCTCACAACCAGGAAAATGAGTCCCTTAGAGAAATGGATGGCCTGTTGGTCTATTCCCTCATAAGGAATGGATTATGGAGCAGAAGCCTTCCTTGGACTTGGTTCTACTAGTTAGTGATTGAAGAGAGTTCTGGCTGCTTTGGTGATGAGCAGTCCGGGTCCGTGTTTATTAAACACCTTCACTGGTTCATTCCCTCATGTTCTCTGGAGCCCCAGTGAGCCCCAACCCTACTGAGCTGAGTAGACCGGAAGGTCAAAAGGCAGCACCATTTGGACATGAGTCTTGGAAGTATTAGCTCATCTGGAAGGTGCCCATATTTGGGGGACAGTGACAAGGGTGCCCTGGAAGGGAAGGAGGCAGAGGTTCATTGAGAGAGGGATACCTTCAGAGAACCTGTCTGAGCAAAGACTTACTTGAGAACTTAACTGAGGAGGCAGAATGAGGAGTCCAGGCTGAGCTACCTATTTCATGGGGAACTCTGTTCACTTTGCAGTAAGACGAGTATT
Source organism: Petaurus breviceps papuanus (assembly GCF_028583685.1). Classification (NCBI taxonomy): domain Eukaryota; kingdom Metazoa; phylum Chordata; class Mammalia; order Diprotodontia; family Petauridae; genus Petaurus; species Petaurus breviceps. The sequence continues at coordinate 1,685,026 of NW_027185872.1, forward strand.
TCTCAAGCCCACCCATCCAAGAAAAGGGAAAAGAAGACCTTCCATAGAAGGGAATTAGATTTGAGATAAGGAAGCCAGATATGTTTGGGGGAGGAGACAGGAGAGGAATGGGGGCTCCCAGTTCTGCAGTGAGAGTGAGGGAAAAGCTCATTTCTGCCTTCCCAGTTAGACATTTCAGCAAAAAATGGTATATAAAGTTCTTTTCCCAAAGCTGGTTAAAAATAGAGCATGTGTTCAGCGATAGCCTCGGCAGTGTCATGGTGGAAGTCAGGAGTCTGAGGTTAGAGGATGGTGGGTGTGGAATGGCAGTGAGCCTCTGGGCTGCTTGCCCAGTTTGTAGCCTGTCAGTCAATCAAGTCTTTTATAGGTGCCAAGCATCCTGTGAGTGCTGGGGACTTGAAGACAAATAGGGGCCTGGGCCCTGCCTTCAAGGAGTTTCCTTGCTATTCTGTGCTATTCCATTGAGGGAGCCATATATAGACATGTGGGTAAATTCCCAGTTTATGAAAATCCCAGATGCTTGGGGCAGGAGCACTGAGAGCCAGGGGCCGAAGTCCTTGTAAAGAACAGACACAGCAGCCCGGGTTCTCCTCCTGGGGTCGTGGGGAGGGGAGCCTGACCAGGGCACAGGCAGGGTCTGGGCCGTCTCCCCAGATGAGGCTTCTCAGCAGCTGCTTCTTTTCAAAGGCCAGCACGACTGCGTGACTGTGATTAACAATTTCTGTCCTCGAGAGAGGCTGGACTACTACACAAAGCCCCAGGGGCTTGAGAAGGAGCCCAGACTGCCTCCAAAGCTGGTGGGGCCCCTGCACAAGATGGTCACCACCACCAACCTGCATCCAGTCAAGGTAATTCTGGGGGCAGCTCTGCTGGGGTGCCCTGGTGGGGAGAGGGACTGAGTGCCAGTGGGCTGATGCTGATTCTCTCCTTAAGGTCAGGTGATACAGGTAAGCAATAGCCAGGCCTTCTGACCTTGACTGGGACCTGACCTCAGGCTTCCCAGGGATCTCTTCCCCTGGCTATGGCTTTGCGGGGTATCTCTAAGGGGGAGCAACAGTGCAGGAGCCTGGATGTGGTCACACCAGGGCCAGGAGCCAGGGTGGAACTGGGGACCCTGGCACCTGGGAAGCTGAAACCCACGTAGAGACACAAGGTCTTGATCAGGCAGCATGTTTCCACCACCCAGACGGTGAAGGGGAGGAAAGTGCAGAGCTGGGGCCCTTGTTCCAAGTGTCGTCCTCCACAGGGGAGGTAGTGACCGTGAGAGCCATGATGGCTGCCTTCAGGTTTGACTGAGAGTCCCCTGTGCAGTTCTCAACAGTCTGGGAGCTCAGGCCTCCTTTTAGCTCCATCTTCCAGATGAGGAAACTGAGGCCACATCCCAGTGCCAGTGAGTGTCTGAGGCAGGGTTTGACCTGTGTCCTGCTTCCTGAGCTCGTTGTCACACTTGGGGCTGGCGCTCCTCTGGGGCTCTGAGTGTTCGCATTTCACCTACAACGTCTCATTAGCAGTTTTACACCAATGTTACTCATACTATTATCCTGTTTTGCCAGAGAGGAAACTGAGGCTACATGACTTATCCAGGTCATTTTGACTCAGTGTCCAGGTCCGTGCCCGCTCAGCCCGGTGACCCTCAGGAGGCTGGAGCCAGGCTGAGGAAGGTCAGGGTTAGACCCGCGCTCTGTAGGAAGATTAATTTGGCAGCTGAGACGGGACGAGATTGGTGAGGGACTGATGGACGTGGAAGAGTCAATCAGGAGTCCATTATCCCAGTCCAGGCAGGAGGTGATGAGGGCCTGACCCAGGCTAGGGGCCGTGATGAGTGGAGAAAGGAACAGAGGTGTGTTCGAAGTGTTGACAAGACCTTGCACCTGGTAGCGTATTTGGGGGGAGGGAGAGAGGGCAGGAAAGGATGCCTGATGCCACGAGCCTGGGTCACAGAAGAGGGCCCTTTCCCCTCAAAGCTGAAGGAGTCAGATCCTGGAGCTGAAGTGGCTTGGGAGATTGTCAAGACCTCAGTGGCAGAAGTACAGGAGCCGAGACTGGGATTCAAACACAGGTCAGAGGTAGCTGAGCTGCACTGGGAAGTGGGGTGGGGGTGCCTGCCAGGGCAGGGAGGGGTGCAGTGACTGGAGCAGGGAGAATGAGTGAGCTGGGCAGGGAGAGATATGGAGGGCCTGGGGGCTGTGATCAGGGAGGGCCAGTCTCAGAATTCTTGGTCGTGGATATAGGAGACTTAGAGATAACCCTGAGGTCTATGGTAGGACTGACTGTCCCTCTGGTTGGCCGAGGCAGGTCAGGGGTTACTGGTTATTGGCGCTTGGCAGCATAGGGATCCAGGCCATGGAGACCTTGGTCTGTATATGGGAATCCTCCAGCATAAGAGCAGAGGTGGATAAGGAGAGACAGACCACGCCAGGGACTGACCTCCATGGGAGAGGAGAGAGAAGTCCCTGTAGATCAGGGGGCAGCTGTCTGTAGCCTGGGCAAGCCAGAGGGGAAAGGCCATCTCCAAGGCAGAAGAGCAGTGTAGGATTGCTAGCCGTGAGGAGGTGTCTTCTTTCGCTGGGCCAGGGAGAGAGGGAGAGAGACCAGGAAGGACAGCAGAGTTTGCTGTTCAGTGGTACAAGGAGTTTGTAAGCACGTTTCAGACAGAGGCCTAGGATGGAGAGCAGGTAAGGAGAACGTAGGCTTCAGGGAGCCCAGTGGAGGGGTGGGCAGAGCATGGAAGGCTTGGGATGAGGTGGTCAGAGATGTGAAAGCCAAGCCTCAGCAGCTGGCATCTCTGAATCTCGGGAATTAGGGGAAAGGAGATGGAAGGGGGTGCTTGCCAGCCAGAGATGGGGGAAGCAGCCCGTAGCTGGGGCTCCCACCCTCCAGGGCGCTCTCTCAGACACCAGGGGGCAAGAGACTGAGCCAGCAAGGACATGGGATTGGGCATCTGGGTCTGACCAAACATAGCTCTGCTGCCTTCGCATGATCCCAGGAAGGAGAAGGGTTTATACGAAGTGAGAAGGTAGCTGGTGTGTCTGTGTGCCTAGTACTTGTGGCCCTGCCATTGGCCAAGGTCCTGGCAATGTCAGGTCTGGCATATGAGGCTTTGGTCCTGAGGCCCTCATATATATGGAATTCCCTAAATGCTGTGAAAAGTGGCCCTCCGGCCAGAGGGACTGCCCCTCTCCCCATGAGCCTTGGTAAAGGGGAAGCCTTTCACGGTACCCCCCAATGCTCTGGGTGCCCAGGCCTTTGTGCTCTCTGGGGTGTTGGGGGCCAGTATTTACCTGGCACTTTGGGTTTGTGTGACTCATGGAGACCATACTCACCCTGAATTCCAGCCTTTAAAAAAAAGTTAAATTCCAGTATTATTGACCTGGTCTTTTGGGCAAAGACACCGTGTTTCTACTGAGCAGGGGAATTCCTCCTCCCCGCCCCCCCAGTAGTTTTCTGATCCGCCTCCTGCTGGAGGCCTCTTTCCTCTCACGGAGCCAGGGAGGCTTCAATCGTGGGGAGTTTTCTTTTCAAGTAACCTCATCTCTCAGGACCAAACTAGAGGCCTTTGGATCAAACTATTTTAGGGCTGAAAACCAGATGATGTTATTATTTCCGAGACTCATTTGTTACAAAAGAGATGAATCCCTGGAAGATCCGTCTCCCCAGCAGCCTAGGAGAACGTAAGGGCTTGTGAGGCTGTGGGGCTTAGGGCTGTCCCTGCATTGTCCTCCTTCCCAGGATCTCCGCCCCTCTGCTGCCTCCCTCACCAGTGGGCATCTGGCTTGGCTTAAAGCCCTCCCAGAGTGGCCCATCCCCACTTGGCACAGCTTGGAGGCTTAGGAAGCCTGCCCTGACAGCCCTCCTGAGTCCGCCTCTTGGGGCAGAGAGCTCTGCCCCTTCCCACACCCATGGCTCCTCTTACTGCCCTTGGGGCCCAGCAAGTCTGGGCCCTCCTCCCTAGGACAGCCCTCTAAATACTAAGAAAGAGATCCTGCTACCCTCCGGAGGCCCCCCAGGTCTTCTCTTTCAGACCAAACCTCAGCCCGCCTATTGCTGGGCCTACTTGGATCCATGGGTCTGAGCACCAATGGTGTTTTAATCCTACTCTGGACACCCTCTGTCTGCATCCTTTCCTGGAGACCCAGGGATGCTGCAGGAGCCCTTCTTCATAAGGCATCGTGTTGATAGGGAGTGTCTCAGAACAGAGCAGGCTGCTTCACACAGGCAGCTATCCCCAGACCTATTGCATAAGCACAAAGCTCTCCCTTTCCTCCCACCTCCGTGACTTCTCTTTTCATTGCATTGTAGCTGCCTGTACAGTAGCATCACAGCCCTGGGGTCTCTATGGCAACAGAGGTTTGCTTGGGCCCCTATGGAACTCAGGCAGTGCTGGGGGATTTGGGCTCCTTGCCCAGAATCTGCAGCATATATCATCAAAGGAGAAAAACAAAGGTGTAGTCAAGGATGGCAGCAGAGCACCAGGGGACAGGCCGCTGGGAGGCCAGTGTGGTCAAGATGGGCCTGCCACTGCTCTGCCAGCTCTGGAGACCCTGCACCCTTTCTGAGGAAACAGTATCAATAATAGTGTTTAGGAGAATCTCATAAGCTGCCTCAACTGAGCCTGGATGTTTGAGCCCATTAGGAGAGGAAAGAGACAGAGAGAGGGACGGACAGACAGATAGACAGAGACAGAGAGGGAGAGAGAGACAGAGGATCAGACTTCTGTAGAAGCTTCTGCTACCAATTATCACCGGACAAAACTACTGGACAAGACCCACTTCCTAAGGAGACCTCAGTGTCGGCAAACAAATGATTAGAAGTAATACCAGTGTGCACATGGGTTTGCTAATTGTTCTTCCCAGCCTAGTTCAGGCTCATGCAAGGCCTGAGTCAAGAGACCAGACCCTGAGATGTTCTCGAAGCAAGCCCCTTCCTTGGCTCTCCCCTGGGCCTTTCTGAGCCCCAGATTCTCCTCCTCCCCACCCCGCCTAGTTTCTCCAAAAGCCTTCCTTTTGTCATTTCTTTAGCACACTAGTATTCCATTCTACTCATATACATATGCTTGACCATTTCCCAATTGACGGGCTTCCCTTTCATTTCCAGTCCTTTGATACCACAAAAGATCCTTTTATTAATATTTTCGTATATCTAGGCCCTTTTCCTCTTTCCTTCATCTCTTCGAGTTTGTTCATAACAGGGTCCCTAGATGAAAGGGTATATACAGTTTAGTAACTTTTGGGGTGTAGTTCCAATTGCTTTCCAGAATGGTTGTGAGGTAGACTTTCCTACTTACAGTTATTTACATTTCCATAACTATTTAGTTTTTAGAAGTAGTGTTTTTGTTTATTTGTTTGTTTGTTTTTTTGTGGCTGTTAATAGCTTGAATTTCTTCCTTTGAAAACTGACTGTTCATATCTTTTGACCACTTATCACTTGGGAATGGCTGCTATTTTTTTTTATATATTTTATTTTCCCCCAATTACATGTAAAACAAATTTGTAAACATTTTTTAAAAGTTTTTACTTCCAAATTCTATCCTTCTATCCCTCCTTCCTTCCCTAAGACAGTAAGCAATCAGATCTAGGTTTATCAGATCTATGCAGACATACATGTGCAGTCATGTAAAACTTTTCCATTTTAGTCATTTTGTATAAGAAGACTTGAATAAAAGAAAAAGAATGAAAGAAAAGTGAAAAACAGCATGCTTCAGTCTGTATTCAAACAATACTAGTTCTTTCTCAGGAGGTGGACAGAATGCTTCATCACTAGTCCTTTGGGATTGTCTTGGATCATTGTATTGCTGAGAATAGCTAAATCATTCACAGTTCTTCATCGAATAATATTGCTGTTACTATGTACAATGTTTTCCTGCTTCTATTCACTTCACTTTGCATCAGTTCATATAAGTCTTTCCAGGTTTTTCTGAAATCATCCTGCTTGTCATTTCTTACAGCATGATAACATTCCATTACAATCATATACCGCAGCTTGTTTAGCCATTTACTAATTGATGGACATCCCTTTGATTTCCGCTTCTTAGCCATCACAAAAAGAGCTGCTATAAATATTTTTGTATAAATAGATCCTTTTCTCTTTTTTGGATGTCTTTGGAATGTAGACCTAGCAGTGGTATTGCTGGATCAAAGGGTAGGCACAATTTTAAGCCCTTTGGGCATAGTTCCAAATTGCTCTCCAGAATGGTTGGATCAGTTTACAGCTCCACCAATAGTGCATTAGTGTCCCAGTTTTCCCACATCCCCTCCAACATTTATCATTTTCATTTTTTTGTCATACTATTCAATGTGATAGTGTGAGGTAGTATCTCAGAGTTGTTTTAATGTGCATTTTTCTAATCAGTAGTGATTTAGAGCATTTTTTCATATAACTATAGAGCTTTGATTTCCTTGTCCAAAAACTTTCTGTTCATATTCTTTGACAATTTATCACTTGAGGAATGACTTGTATTTCTGTTCATTAGAGTCAGTTCTCTATATATTTGAGAAATGAGGCTTTTATCAGAGATACTTGTTGCAAACCTACCCGGCCCCAGTCTTCTGAGTCCCTTCTAATTTTAGTTGCATTGGTTTTGTTTGTGCAAAAGCTTTTACATTTATATATAATCAAAATTTATCTATTTTATATCTTGTAATGCCCTCTCGCTGTCTTGTTTGTGCAGAAATTCCTCTTTATCCATAGGTTTGACAGATAAGCTATTCCATGCTCTCCTGATTTGCTTACAGTGTCACCCTTTAAGGGTAAATCATGTACCCATTTTGACCTTATGTTTGTATACAGTGGGAGATGTTAGTCTCTACCTAGTGTCTGCCATACTGTTACACAGTTTTTCCAGCAGTTTTTGTGCAGTAATGAGTTTTTGTTCCAAAAGCTTGGATCTTTGGGTTTGTCATATGCCAGATCGCTGTGGTAATTTACTACAGTGTAATTTGTACTTAGTCTGTTCTTCTGAACCACCAGTCCATTTCTTAGCCAGCACCAGGTTGTTTTTATAATTACTGTTTCATAATACAGTTAGAGATCTGGTATGGCTAGACTGAAATGGTTGTTATTCCTAAAGATTTTAATCATTTCCTTTCCTAGGAAACAAGAACTTTATCACAGAAACTTGCTACAAAGATGTTTCTCCTTAGTTGACTGTTCTCCTTCCAATATCAACTGCTGGGTTGGGTTTGAATGAAAACTTGCATTTTATTTAGATAAAATGACCTGTGCTACTTTCTGTGGTTCTCTTGGTTTCTTTTTTGGTGATGAACTCTTCCTGCATCCAAAGATCTGAAAGGTAATTCCCTCCTTGCTCCTCAAGTTTCTTTATGACGTGACTTTTTATGTCTTAAGTCGTGTATGTTATTTGGGGCCTATCTTGGTAAGTGGGGTGAGATGTTGGTCTATACCTAATTACTGCCTAACTGTTGTCCAGTTTTCCTGGCAGTCCTTACATGGGAGAGAAAGGAAAGTAATGAAGGAACTAATTGGAAGGCTAATTGTTTGGATGGTTGTTGCTTTCTGCTTGGAACACTCTCTGAAGTTGACTCAAGGCAGCAAGCATCTGTTTGGATGGACCGCTGACCTTGGAGTCAGGAGGATACTTGCTAGCTTTGTGACCATTGACAAGTCTTACTTAACCTTTCAGCCTCAGCTTCCTCATCTGTAAAATGGGCATAATAGTATCTACCTCACGGGGTTGTTCTGAGGATTAACTAAGTAATTAAAGTATTTTGTAAACTTTAAAGCACTGTATCAGTGCCAGCTATCATCATTATTAAAATTATTTTTAACAGACTATATTCTGAGCCTGTTAACTGGTGCATTTAGGGAGATTCCTCCTCACGTTTCTGAGTCTTTTGCTATTTCTTGAAGATTGTGATGCTTGTAAAAGAAAACCCTCTTCTGGCTGAGGTGGATGCCCTGAAAAAATGCTACCGAGTGATGGATCTGATCTGTGAAAAGTGTATGAAGCAGAGGGATATGAATGAGGTCCTGGCCATGAAGATGCATTACATCAGCTGCATTTTCCAGAAATGCATTAAATTCTTGACTGAGCGAGAAGACAAGCTGGACGGTTTCATCAAAAGGTGAGATCCTGAGCTGTCCAAGGTTCTAATGGGAGGAAAGTGGCCCCACTTCAGTGGGAGGTGGGGTGGGCAGTGGCCTGAGAGCAAGCATGACCTTTAGCAGGCCTGATGCTAAGGACCTTGGGCTGACTCTCCATTCCTGTAGGCCTCTGCTTCTTCATCTGTAAAATGAGACAGTCGGACTAGATAAACTCCCAGGCCTTCTAGCTCCAGATCTAAAATCCCATGATATCTCTGTGTCCATGACAATGGGTTTTGTTAATGGAGGGACAGTATCATTGCTGGAGTCTGGTCTACAGCTTTTATTAAGTTCCTGTTGTGAGCCAGACCGTGTGCGAAGTGCTGGGGATACCAAGAAAGGTAACAGTGGTCTCTGCCCTGCAGTAGCTCAGAGTCAGATGGAAAAATGCGGGCTCATTTGTGGGAGGCCAAGCCCTAGGCTCCGCCCTCATTCCTCCCAAAGGCCAGAGCATAGCCCTGCGTCCACCTCCATGTGGGTGCTTCTGGGATTGGGCTCATCCAAGGGTGGGGATGGGATTCCTGGATCTGCTTACAGCCGGAGAGCCTCTCCATGCTGCCTCAGTTACCTTCTCTATAAAATGAGAGTTTTGGAGCAGATGCTGCCAAGGCCCTGCCGGCTCTGAGACTATGACCCTGTGACTCTTTCACGTGGACAGACCACAGTAGTGCTGAATTACCTGCACCTTCACGTCACTGCTTGGTGATATTTGACAAAAGGATGAGATGCCCATCATAGGGGGTGGGGGAGGGCCTCCTTCAGAAGAGACTTGAAGGAAGCCAGGTGATGGGGAAGAAGAATAAAGGCTTTCTAAGCATGGGATAGCCAGTGAGAATGCCTGGAGTCTGGAAATGGCATGTGCCATTTGAGGAAGCCAGGGCTACTGAGTCACAGAGTATGTGGGGGTGGGGGGGTGGGAGGAGGAAGAGGACTGGAAAAGGGAAGAGGGCAGGTTAGGAGGGCTTTGAATGCCCAAGAGAAGGAAAAGGAAGATGTCAACCCCACCACAGTCTGAGGTGATTGCTTTGATGGCTGAATGGACAGTGGACAGGAGTGGGAAGAGACCTGAGGCAGGCAGACCCCCCGCCCCTCAGCGGCTACTGCAGTGGTCCAGGTGTGATGTGGTAAAGGTCTGCACCAGGGTGGGGGCCGTGTCCAAGGAGAGAAGGGGGCCAGTAAAATGAACAGACCTTGGCACCAGATTGGAATGAGGAATAGAGGATAACCCCTGGGAGCCTGAGAGGATGAGGACGGTGGTGCCCTAACAGTGATAGGGAAGTGGAGTCCTTTATGGACGTATTGACTTGGAGCTGTCATTTTACAGAGGAGGGCCTCACAGATGGTGAGAATCAGAAGTGTATTTAAACCAGGGCTCCCAGCTCTCACTCATTAGGCCATGTGCTCTCTCCTTTTTAATACCGTGTTTCCCCGATAATAAGACACTGTCTTATTATTTTTTTTTGGACAGAAAAACACCAGAGGGCTTATTTTCAGGGGAGGGCTTATTTTAATGAACATTGACAGCAATTTTAATAAACAGGTAAATGTGAACAAAAAAATGTACCTTTATTCAATAAGCAAATCACTGGGGAAGAACAGGATGACGCGCTCACTGCTGCAGCTCTGATTGGATGCAGCTCGGAGCGCGGTGTGCGTTTCACGGGGAGGGGAGGGTGCATACAGAGGGTACCGTAATGTAGTGTGTAGCGCAGGGGATCACCTTCACTACAGTAGCAATCTCAGTAGGGCTTATTTTCGGGGGAGGGCTTATTTTCGGGATAGGTCTTATTATTGGGGAAACACGGTATATGAAGTAACAGCCACTGGGAAAGTGAGCCTTTGAACGTATTTCTATTTTTTTCCTCTCTAGTTTGTTAAAAGGCCGAGAGACAGACGGCTTTCCCGTCTACCAAGAAAAGTTCATTCGAGAGTGTATCCGGAAGTTCCCTTACTGTGAAACCACCCTCCTCCAGCAGCTCGTCAGAAGCATTGCCCCCGTGGAAATTGTAAGACTGCCCTTGAACCCAGAGAGGTGGGGCACAGGGGGGCTGCAGAGTGGGAGCAGCTAGGAGTCTTGGGGAACCAGCTTGGTTCTTCTGGGAGGGGAAGTGGAGAAGTGTTTGTACATCCCACTTTGATTTGGGCCGAATTATTCAAATGATCAGCTCTCTGCCATGGAGGAGACCTCAGAGGCTATCAATAGAATATTTCCCCACCCCTGCCCCCACCCAGGGAGACTCCCTGCTTATATCCCCAGCCAGTGGTCATCTGACCATGGCTCAATGGCTCGCCATCACCTGAGGCAGCCCTTTCCATTCTGGGATGACTGGCATGGGCAGGTGCTGTCCAGCCATAGGAAATCATGGACCTTTAAACCCGTAAAAAGAGAGAGCAGTGACCAAGCTGTCCTCTGGTCATAACCAGTTCTTAGCACAGCGTCTGGAAGCCAATAAGAGATTACTAAATGCTTGGTGGCTGGCTGGTCATTCCAGTTTCCTAATCCAAACCTTCCAAGAAAAGGGATGACTGTTCTATTCTCAGGGACCCATGGTGCCAAGAGATGTCGGAAATCCCCTTCTATAACCCAGTGATGATTCTCATATTCTCAATTTTCCCCAGTACAATCCCTTAGAGCCCGCCTTTTTCATTAAACAGAACCAGGAGGGGCCTAGCTGTCCTGAATGAGCAATTGTAGTAGCAAAACTGGCTGCATGAAATGTTTTCCAATGTACTCAAATTCCTTAATATTATCTTTTAAATGCACCTAATTAAAATATCCACATGGCCTTAAGGCCCACGCGTCTTGGCTGTGGTTCTGGGCTCCAAGGGTGATATGTGGTGTGGACTCTATGGGACGATGGTAGTGATTTCGCTTTTGGGATTGCATTGGATGTTCATCTATCTCTGAGACAGCTGAGATTCCATTATGCCCTTTGTCCTCTGTGCCGTGATCTGCTTCCCTTCCTCAGGGCTCTGATCCTACAGCCTTCTCTGTGCTCACTCAAGCCATCACTGGTCAAGTGGGATTTGTAGATGTGGAGTTTTGCACCACGTGTGGAGAAAAGGGCGCAGACAAGAGGTGTTCGGTGTGTAAGATGGTAAGCTGAACCCTCGATTTCAGCATAATGCCCTGTGTGAATCGCGATCCCAATGGATCCCAAGGCAGCAGAGACCTCTGGATGGGTCTGTCTCATCTTCCTGGCTGGGTGCTCCCTCCAGCATGGCACATCACGCCCCAGAGTGTCAGTATCCCATGCAAACTCTGTCCACATCCTCCAATAAATCACCCATAAGGGATTTCCCCGCCAAGCCAGGGGCCTGCTTGGCATTGTGGATGCCGTGAGAGTTTCCCCTACGGCCTCCTTTCTTCTGGCTGTGGTCTTTCTGACAGCATCATTTTCTTTCTCCTTACTTCCTTGTCGGTATTATGACATTGCCTGCCCACAGCTCTTCGCTAGTGTTTGGCCCATCCTAAATGCTTTTCCATTCATTCATTCATTCACAAAACCATTTCCCTATCCATTAACCCTTGAGGTGAATGCCCTTTTAATGTAACTGCCAACAATTCTCTTTCATTCTCACTCCGCCCTCCTCTTTCTGAGCCAACTGGCAGGTTCTTTCCCTGGTCCTTCTCCCTACTCTTCCTAACCTCAGCCTCTCATTGGGTCAAGCACATTCTGGTTCCAGAGGCCCATTCGAACAGTGTAACTCAGATCACTGCCAGTCCCATGCTTCCCAAGCCCGTGCAGACCCAAAGCAGACCCTTAACAGATGCTTTCGTTTGCTTGATGAATGTATTGTCAGAAATCCACTTTTTCCGGTGAAGGGCAAGTTGGGGGTTTTTCAGGAAATGATTTGAACCAGGCACACCTTCCTTGGTCACTTTCAGGTCATTTATTGCAACCAGAATTGCCAGAAGATCCACTGGTTCACTCATAAAAAAGTCTGTAAGGTGCTGAAGGCTGCATATGAGAAGCAAGAGCTAGAAGCTGCCAAAGAGAGAAGGCAAGAGGAGAGCCCCAGCAGTGGTGAGCAGGGGCGGCAGGGCTCCTCTGAGCTCTGAGGCCGCGGGAGGGGGGCGGGCAGCGGGAAGCTGAGCCATGCTGCACCAGCCAGGCGGACCCCGACCCTCGCTAGGACGCAGACTCTTGGAGGGCAGGGACTGGATAATGGCTCATCTTTGTCATCTCCAGAATTCACTATAATGACTTCTCCATAGTCAGTGTTTAGTAAATGTTTGATGAAATGAAATGGCTCTTTTGGCAGCAGCACAGAGGAGAAAAGAGAACTGCAGCATCGGAAAGGATCATTAAACCTTTATTCTAATCACTTATTCTACCGTGGGGTGACAGGCCCAGGAAAAGCTGATCATGCGGCTGACATCCAGGAGAGACAATGGTTCTCTGCTTCCTGGGATGCTGAGCCTGTGATCTTATGGGTGTGGGAAGTTCCCCCTCTTTACAAAGGCAGATTGCCAGCCCCTGTGTAGTTTATAGTCTTAGAGAACTGCCTGGAGCACTGAGGTTCATAGCCATGGTGTTAGGAGTGGGCCCTGAGCCTCCATCTCACCAACTCCAAAGCCAGCCCTCTGTCTGTAGTTCTGGACTTTAAGTACTCCCTCACTTCCAGTGTGAGTCTTACTGTCTCCCAATTTGGCAACACTGGCATTGCCCTCCTTGCTCTCTCTCGTCCCACGTGTCCAATTAATTTCCAAATCTTATCATTTCTCCTGCCACAGCTTCTCTTTCATCAAACCCCTTCTCACTCTTCACATGACCACCACCCTCATCGTGGCCCTCGTTACAGCTCACTTGATTAAATGCAGGAGCCTCTTGCTTGGCCAAGTCTTGGGTCTGACACAACCTACTTTCGTGACTTCTCAGTGCCCCACAAAGTTTTCTCAGACCTAATGGTTAGAGAAACTGGTGGAAGGGGTTTCCACACTGGGAGTTCTCTGCACCAGTGAAATCACAGATAAGGCCATGGTGGGGAGGCAGGGTGTGAGTTTTTGCTATTGTTCAGTTTTCGGTCCTGTCTGACCCTCTGGGATCCCATTTGGGCTTTTCTTGGCAGAGATACTGGAGTGGTTGGCCATTTCCTTCTCCAACGCATTTTATAGATGAGGACACTGAGGCAGACAAGGTTAAGTGACTTGCCTAGGGTCACACAGCTAGTATCTGAGGCCAGATTTGAACTTGGGAAGATGAGTCTTCCTGACTCCCCACCTGGTATTCTATCCACTGCCCCACCTAGCTGCCTAGTCGAATTTCAGCATGTCCCTTTTCTTTCTCTGGACCTCAGTTTCCTCATCTATAATATAAGGGGGTTTGCCTGCATTACCTTTGAGGTCCCTTCCAGTGCAAGCTGTAGGATCATGTGAAGGTTCTTAACATCCCTTGGCCTCAGTTCCTCATCAGTGAAATGACAGGTTTAGACAGGATGCCCTCTGAAGCCCCTTCTAGCCCCACATCTACTCTCCTGCCATCCCAGGAAATGGTTTGTCCAAAACTGGGCTGGCCCAGCTGGTTCCTGATGGTGATCACCTCCGTCCTGTTTACTCAACCACCCTACCCCAAACGTGTAATTATCAGCCCCTGAAATGGACAGTGCATCATGAGGTCCAAGAACAGGAACTTTGGCACAGGCCAGTGCTCACCTTGTGACTTGCCTTTTTTCCTCAGAAAAAGAGCCAGATGTGAATTCGAATTCACCTAATGAGAAGCAGCCAGGAAGTGACCCTAGAGATGCCAAAGAAGACCTTACAGACCTTGCCCAGGAGGAACAGGCCTCTGTGAAAGAGGCCCCCCAGCTGACTGCGGGGGCAGACAGTGACGCTGACTTCCAGGACGTAGCAGGGAGCGTGAAGGCACCAGAAGAGTAAGGCCCGGCCAGCTCAGGAGGTTGGCAGTGTGTGAGACAAACAGCCCAGCCCTTGTTGCCGTGGAGGGGTGAGCCATGACAGGCAGCAGGGGGCTGTTCCACGTCCCACAGAGCCCACCTTTCATGGAGCTGTGCTCTCCAGGGGGTGCAGGTCACAGCTCACATCTGTGTCCTCTGGAAGCACCCCAGCCCACCCTGCCCCATCACGCTGGTCTTCACTCCATCTCTAGACTCGGTGTGGATTCCAGTCGCGTCCCCAGGGTGCCCATCAGGCACCCCAGCTCTCACTCCCTGCCTGGCTCACCTTTGCCAGGCAGCCCTTTGCTGTCACACTGGCTTTTCCTACATGTCTGTTGCTGGCAGTTTGTTTTGGCCACCCCCACCTAGCAAAGTATCTAAATCAGACCAAGCACATGCAGGACAGAGCAGGGCTTGCCGTGCCACTTCTGAGGGAGCAAAGGCACCTTGTTTCGAGATATTTGAAAGAAGGGAGGCTTGTAAACACTTAGGGGAAAGTCACAGACTTGATTGTTGTCGGATAGGCTAATCAATCAACAAACATTTATTAAGCGCCTACTGTGTCCCAGGCACTGTGTTGGGCCCTAGGGGTGCCAGTACAGAGACCTAAGTTACAGATATGCAGTGGTCACTGAGCAGGCCGTGTCAGCCCGGATTGAGAGTCCCACCTTTGTGCAACGTTCGAATAACTTAAGGTGTTTCAAGGGGATCCTAAATTCAGTTGTGGGAAGGGAATACCCAGACTTCCGTCACTACAGCAAAGCACAGGTTGTGGTCACACCATCTACTGAAAGTTGCCCTTTGCCTTTATTGGTTTTTGCCAGTTTTAAGAAAAGCATCTGATTGGGGTGGCTAGGTGGCATAGTGAATAGAGCACAGGCCCTGGAGTCAGGAGGACCTGAGTTCAAATCTGGCCTCAGACACTTAACACACAAAAATAGCCTTGTGGCCTTGGGCAAGTTACTTAACCCCAACTGCCCTACCTTGCCCCCTCCAAAAAGCAAACAAAACAAGAAAAAAAAGCATTTGATTTAGTGGCCTGTGTGCCATGCTCAGGCTGAAAGTGTCTCCTGAGCATGAGTCGACATTTTAGGAGATTCCCTCAAAGATGACAAATGGGGCTCTGAGAAGCTGATCGCCTACTGATGTAGCACAGCGTGAAACCGGGAGGCGTGGGCCAGCCAAGGGCATGTGCCAGCTGCCTGCCGGCTGACACCCCTGCCTGAATGGCACTGCAGGTGGTGAGGGCACTGAGCACAGGAGAGTATGAGCCTCCCCATGCCCGTCACCTCCTGACATGTCTCATGTCCTTGCAGCAAAGCTACCCATGGCACCCTGTTTGCCCACTAACTTCCATCATGTGGTAGAAGCTGTGTTCCCTGGGGAAATCGCCTTTTTCAGCGATGGAAGGTAGCCTGTGCCAGGAGCGTTCTCCTTTCCCACACCCAGCTCCTCACAGGTCTGCTGTGACTCCCCCTTGCACTTGGTCCCCTTGCCTGCTGCAGAGCAAGCCTTTTATCTAACCTACTTAAAAGCAGGAAAGATCCCAAATGGAAAGGAAATGGTGAGACGGGCTGGCTTGTGCCCCTTTGGCAGCATCTCCCTCTTCCTTTCAGAGTCAGGGAGCTCTGACCCTCTGCCCTCTGTGGGACTATCAGAAACCAAAGGGAAGAAAACAAAAGATTATCAGATAGGAGCTACAGGAGGTAGTCATAGAACCAGATTCAAGAGAGTCAGGGCTTCAGACAAAAGGAGGGATGTTCCCTGGAGGCGGCCTGAGTCTGTGGGATAGTGGGGAGAGCCCCTGGGCTTGAATCACAGCTGTTTCAGGATCCTGGGCAAGTCATTTCACCTGGGAGACTCAGTTTCCTCATCTGTAAATTGAGGCGGTTAGACCATTCCTCTAAGCTCCTTCCCACCTCTAAAATCCTTGCTCCTGTGACACATCCAGGAGAACATAATTCAGAGAAAGCAAAATTATTCCCAATCTCTGCTTCCTTAGGTTGGGGGGAAATAGTGAATACTTGACCTAATGACTCTTGCTTGGGGGGCAGACTGACCCACCTGAGCTTGTCTTCACTGAAGACCTTCCTAGAGGTGGTTGGGGCTGCAGAGTCTCTTCGAAGGAAGCCAGCCAGCAGGGGATCTGTTCACATGGCTTGTCTTCTGCCCTCTGTTTAAGGATAATTAACGGAATATCTCTACACACGTTTCCACAGCAGGCCAGTTTGATTCATGGAATCTTCAGCTTCCCCTCCTCTCAGGATCCTTGTCCTGTGTGTGTGTTTGGGGGGAGGGGTATTCATGGACCCCCCCATATTTGGAATGCCCCGTTCAGAAGGTCACGTGAGCCTAGGCTGGCCTTGGAAGCTAGCTGACCCAGAATGTGTGGCATCTGAGAGGCGGTCGCCCACCCTCCAGTCTCTTGAGAGAATTGAAATAAACATGCCACCCCATCCCAACATACATACAAACTCCTGTCTCTCCTCACTTTACTGGAGGCTCACTCACAAAAATGGCTATCATGGAGGAGGCAGTAGATTTCTCCTATTTGGCCCCAAAGTCAGAACTGGGGCCAGTGGGAGGAAGCTACAGTGAGGCAGATTTCTAACAGCAAACATCCTAAGAGAGCTGCCCAAGGTGGGAGGGGCCATCTAGAGAGGAGGTGAACTCCATCCTCACTTGGAGGGCTTCCAGAAGAGTCTGCATGGCCCCAGTCAGAGGGGGAGGGCGGGTTGTAAACAGAATACTTGAGTTCCCTTCCAAGTCGTGAGATCCTGTGGTATGCACTACCCTTCAGAGTACAAACAAGCCCCAGGATCCTTGGGCAGCGCCATGCATAGAGCTGGCAAATAGCAAACGTTCGGCCTTCATTCTTTTTTTAAATTAAATTTAATTTTTTCATCCTTCATTCCTGAAGAGGACCATGACATCCCAGGGTGACTTGCAAGTGATTTGGATTTAAGTGAAACAAATGAGTTCAAAGTCATTCTCTCCCTGCTAAATGAATGAGTGCAGCCCAAGGTCACTGTGAGTCTTTACTTTGCTTCAGGGACCACTGGGCTCTGGAGGATGCAAATGGAGGGCTCTGACCAGCCCCCGAATCCAAATTCAGGCCCTTCTAGGAAAGAGTGGCAGGCTCTGAAGTCTAGGTTTCTGAATTTAAGAGAAAAAAAATGTCTTCTGGGAGGCAGCTGAAGGGAACCCTGCCCACACTTCTAATCAAGGTGAATAACAAGCTTGCTTTCCAAAAGGCATTTCTATGAGCTTTCCTTCTTGGACAGCAGCCACAACCCTCCACTGTGAGTGCCTGCTCCCAAGTGACTGACTGCTGGAATGAGCCCCCTCCTCTGACTGCGGGCACCAGCCTTGAGGCAGCAAGGTGATGAAGTGTCGAAAGCACCGAGCCTGGAGTCAGGAAGGCCCAGGTGCAGAGCCCACCTCCAGAGCTAGCCTGTGACCCTGGGCACATCACTTAAGGCCCCTTCCATCCCTAAGTCTATTAGCCTGTTGTCCTGTATTTATTGATTTCTGGAACATCTGACCCTGACCCTGGCCTAGACAAATGCTCTGAGCCACACAGATGGTGCCTTCCCTACCCCTGGGACTAGAGACTGTAAGCTCCTTGGGGCTGGGCAAAGACTATCTGTCTTTGGATCTTACCCACTTCCCACAGTGTCCCAGACAGGAATCTGCATACAACACACACTGAAAATCTGCATCCAATGTTAAATAAATGTAATTTCTGAAAACCATTCTCATGGAAGGGCTGGACAGAAACATCTCACCCCAGAGCTCTGGGGAAAGTGCCCAGCTGTTATCTGATCCTGACTGTCGCCCACTCCACTGGTCTCTCAGCTTTGCTCTCACAATGCCGCTCAACTCTGGTAGGGACAGTGCTCCAGTCCACAAAGTTAAACTGGGTCACAGACCTCTTCATTGACCTCACAAAAACAGCATCTTCTTTGTTGTGAAACAAGTTCCTTAAGAGGGGGAAAAAAAAAAAATATATATATATATATATATATATATATGTGTGTGTGTGTGTGTGTGTACGTATGTATATAATCAGGGTTGTTAGAAAAACCCACCAGCATTCTGCTCCTAATAAACATTCTCTTAAGGAAAATTAGAAATTCATTCAGCCAACATTAAGAACCTGATTGGTGCCAATCCTTGTCCTCAAGCATATGAGGCATCTAAGAGTGTTTGCCCGTCCCTTGTGGACCACTAATAATGACCAAGTGGCTGTGATGTGGCTCCCGGTCATTTTTATGCTAATAACATACCTCGTTTATTCTAAATTCTGCCATTCGATTGGGCCCACATTTGGAGCTCAGGTTTCAAAGTTTATGCTTTCAGAGATCATGGGTTTGGAGCCGTAAGGCACTTTCAAGGTGGCCTTGTCCAAGCTCCCATTTTACTGGTAAAGAACCACATCTCACAGGGGTGAAGTGATTGACTTGAAGATCACAGCTGGGATTTGAACCCAGGCCCCCTAACTCCACAGCCAAGGCCCTTTCTGCTTTGCTTTGGATACTTAGGTTCCTGTTTAAAATCATAGGATCAGAGTCCTAGAGCTGGGAGGGCCCTCAAAGGGCCAGCAAGTGCAGGGGCCACATTTTACAGAAACTGAGGCAAAGGGAAGTAAGGAGAATTGGCCAGGGTCAATAGTAGTAAGTGCCAAAGCTGAGATTTGAACCCGGGTCTCCTGACTCAAAATCTTGAGCCCTTTCATCATGCCACATTGCTTCTCTTTATTATGTTTGATTCATACTTAAACTCAATGTCTGGTTGCATTTATCTTGGCTTTCACGCAGAACGGGATGATGAAAGTTCATTGAGACAAAGGGGCAGCCACAGCTCTGCCACATACTGGTGATGTTGGCAAGATGATGCCTGAGGAGTCTGGACCACCTCTGTGGTCTTGAAGACTGCTTCTGGCTGTAACATTCTGAGAAAGCCTGGGCCTGTATGCAGAAATGCACCCACCAACAAATGCCGTGAGCTGGGGCTCTGACCCGGAGCCTCTGGGAAGCTCCAGAAGGTTGGGCCAGGTTGTCAGGGCCATAACAGGTGCCTGGTCCCACCTTGCAACCAGAGGGATGCAGCCAAGGGCCCTGAGTGACCTCTTCATTGCTGACCAACTGAAGAGAATCCCCAGGGTGCCTGTTAGTCCTGTTCGGAAGAGCTGACTTTATAGCTTGTCACTGAGGCAGCAAGGTGACAGAATGGACAGGGGCCTGAATTTGGAGTCAGGAATACTCGTTATTCTTTTTAATTGAAACAAATACTCCTCTCATTTAAAATTCTAATAATTGCGTTAAAACCCTGAAAATTTCTAAGTCTGAATAAATCCATTATCCCAGGGAAACAAAACAGGTTTGTTTGTTTGTTTGTTTCTGCCTAGTTGAGGTCATATGTCTGTGATTTCAACTAAAAAAATACTTTCAGACATGACTCACATATTTGGGCATTTACAAACCAAGACCTACAACACCTACAAAAATACAACTATCAAAGAACTGAATTGGAATAAAGGGGGAAGAGAAACTGGAAACCCAGTGGACATGATTAGGTGATGCCCACCTAGTAAAAGTGGGAATGAAATTTATAATAACTCCTAGGTTTAATAATGCATGGATTACATTTCAATGGTAATTTTGCAAAACTAAAAACAATGGAATAATAAGATTTATATTGAAAAACAAATGACATAAATATCAAGGGAAATTAGGGAGGAAGGAAGATGAGTTGGAAATTGTATTATTATGGACCAGAGGTATCCAAAACACTGTGGCCCACTTCTGGTTGTCTGAACCAGATTAAAATGTAAATGGGAAATACTTAACAAGATTAATAAAAACACAGTAGAGCACAGACAATGCTAACGTGTGGCTTTCTAGGTAAGTACATAGCCAGAAGGCTTCCTATGTGTGTTTGACGCTACTGTCCTAGACCACAGCAGACTATAAAAATAGAGGTGGCACTAAATATGAAATACCAATTTTAATCATGGAACAGCATAGATAATCTAGATTAGAATCAAAAGCATATAATAGTTATTGCAAGATTACAAAAACACTACGGAAGAAAACTATTGTTCATAGAAACTCTGGGAAAACTAGTCAGTATTATATTAGAAAATGGGATTAGATCTTCATTTTACACCATATACTGATATAAATTTCAGGCAGATTAATATCCTAAATATAGAAAAATAATTTTTAAAATGAGAAGAAAAATAAGTGACTAGTAGAGAAAATGAAAATTGGTGTCTCTTGAACAAAGAGGAGATAGGATAAAACAGGAAAGTTGGTACATTTTGTGAGGTGAAAACCTAAGAGCTGATGTGGTGTAATGAATTGATAACTGTCATCAGGAAGACTAAAGGTTGAGTCACTTTGGGTAAGTCACTTCCCTGTTCTGGGCCCCAGGCACCTAAGACTCTACATTTTAGAACAGGTGTAGCTCTGGGATAATAGAGTTAGCTGATAAAAATAACATCTCTGGCACACACTGGATATTTAAAGTCTATGAGGATTTGGCAAAAATTGTCAAGAAGCAGCAATTGTTCAGAATGACCTGAAAAATGTTTCCAAATGCTACAAACCAGAACAATGTCAGCACAGCCTCCCTAAAGGCCCAGCAAACCCCCCTAAACATGAATGCGGATCCGGCACTTACTTGTGGAAGTTTGTAGACCATATTCCTTCTAGAATGACAAGAGATTTTAAATTAGTCTTTTGCAAACATCTGTGCTACATTTGAAAACATCCATCCTGAATCTAAAAGCCACTGGTAAATAGGTTTCCCTTCTTGGCTAAGGAGTTAGTATTCCTCTTGACCTTGAAACACTATTCTTTACATACTAGACTTGAATGAATGGATGAATGAATGAATGAATGACCGTTGATTAATCCCTCACCCATGCCAAGGACTGTGTTGGGGGTGGTGAGAAGCTTCTATTGGTATATGCTGATGCCTCCTCAAACACTCTTGCTGCCTCTAGCTGGACCTTCACTGCACCTCAGCCAAGGATCTGGACACATGCCCCTGAGGTCATCATTCAAAACATTCCCACTTTCACAATCTGAAATTCCTCCCTCTGACCATAACCAACTGCCCGAGGGTTCTCTATGAGCTTCATCCCTCAGTGGATATAGCAATCCCTTCTCTGTCCTCACCCCAACCTTCCATCTTTCCCCCATCTGCTTTCCCAGGCTGTCTCCTCTGTTCTGTTCTCACTCTTCCTCCATTCAGAATTAGTTCAACTTTCCACTATGGTTGACTCTGAAATGCCTGGCTCCATTGTCCCTTTCCAGACCCCAGCCCTGAATCACTCCCACCATCTGCCTTCCCCACTCTAGCCCCAACATGCCCAGGAGGAAGTCCTGAATATGCTATAAAAGTGTTATCCAGCTTCCTGGAGGCCCCCACCACCATGATTCTATCTGGTTCTATCACATTCCCCAATGGGCCTGTCCCAAATCTCTTCTCAAGCTTTCCATGCTGTCTCAGCAGAGAACCTGAAACATACTTCTCTGGGCAAAAGCAGAGTTCCCCCTTTTCCCAGCTCCACTCTCTAAATCACCCTTCATTCTTCCCTTCGCTCCCGTGTCTTGAGGAAAAGATGCCTCTTCTCCTGGTAAATCCCTTCCTGTGCCCTGCTCCCACCCTCTGCTGTCATCTCCAGAAGCTTCCGCCATTATTCAGCCTCTCCTGATCCATCAGTGCCTTCCTTGCTGACTTCAAATATGCTCAGTTCTCCCCCATCTTTGAAAACCTTCCCCTATGCCTACCGTCTTCTCAGCCTACCATCTTATAGCCCTCCTCCCTTTTACTGCCAAGCTACTGGAAAGCTCTCCACATGGCTGACCTCCACTTTCTCCTCTCCACTCAGTTCTCAATCACCCCTTGAAATAATCTGGCTTCCTCTGACCTCAACATTCACCTAGCATGCCCCCTCCAAGGCTCAGGATTTATTCAGCATCTCCATCCTTCTGGAGCCCCTGCAGCCTTTGACTTGAATGCTGAATCTGGAGTTAGAGGAGGTTCAAGTCTCCACTCTACTGTGTGACCTTGGGCTAAATTCTGAATCTCTACTCCAGTTATCCAGACTCACTTCCAGTCCTAGAACCAGACCTTAATTAAACCTTTCAGTCTCTGCCAGCTCTCTCCTGTTTAAATAGACACCCTTCTTTCCTTGCCCTCACTGGCACAATGGATAGACTGCAGGGTTTGAAGTCAAGAAGACCTGAGTTCAAATCCAGTCTCAGATACTTGCTAGCTCAGTGACCCTGGATAAGTCACTTAACCTCTGTCTGCCTGAGTTTTCTCAACTGTAAAATGGGCATACTAACAGCACCTACTTCCCAAGGTTATTGTCTGAATAAAGTAAGATAATATTCCTGAAGCGCTTTGTAAACTTAAAGCATTGTTTAAATGCTAGTGATGGTTCCCCATGAGCCTTGGTGCCCCCCGTTCTGTTCAGCGTGACTCAGAAGTCAGGCCAGTTCTCCTGGCCTGGCCCGGCCCATCTTTCTTGGGTCCCTGTCTTTATGGGGCATGGAGTGATCTGAATTCTGAATCCCTGAGTGAAAAGGGAAGCCCACACAGTGCTGGGCATATCACTGGTGCCTGATAAATGCTTGGGGGCTGTTGAGTGGCAACCTACCACTGTTACACCAAAAAGGCCAGGGTGTGGGAAACAGTCATTCTCCCTCTGGAGCAACAGCTCTTTGGGCAAAGAGGGATGGAAAGGCTTTTACTGGGGAGCTCACAGGCCCTGTTCCCATCCCCCAGGTACCTGAGGCCACCGTTGGCCGGGGCTTGTAGGGCACCACACACAGTGCTTTATCCACTTTCCTTCCAAATGCTATTGCCTGAAGAATCCGAGACCTTTCATGGTTAAACATGTGCATGGCTGTTCTTCTTTCTTCTACTGTAATTTCTAAAAAATAGAATTTTTAAAAAATTGTTATGTCCTACTGAATGACCCAATCCACACTTGCAGTTTCTAACTTGACAAAAAAATCCATTTTCTAAATGGATTCAGTCACTGAGGCAGTGAGGTGGGTCAGTGAGAACACTGGACATGGAAGCCATAAGACCTGAGTTCTAATCCAGCCCGAGACACCATCTAGCTGTGTGACCCTGAACAAGTCACTTAGCCCCTGTCAGCTCCAGCTTCCTCATTTGTAAAAGAGAGGTCATAATAACACCAAGCTCACAGTGCCATTGAAAAGATCAAGGAATTCATACATGTAAAGTGTTTTGAAAACCCTAAAGT
This sequence comes from Petaurus breviceps papuanus, assembly GCF_028583685.1. Taxonomy (NCBI): domain Eukaryota; kingdom Metazoa; phylum Chordata; class Mammalia; order Diprotodontia; family Petauridae; genus Petaurus; species Petaurus breviceps. The sequence goes on from NW_027185872.1 coordinate 1,708,316, forward strand.
GCTAAAGAAATGTGGGATATATATGCATGTATGGCAGTAAAATAGAGATTACTATTCATATGTATATACATACATATATTTACACACATACATGTGCATACATATATAATTTAAACATTTTAAATATTTTTAAAAATCCTGAGTGCCACTCAGTTCACAAATGCTTTGGTGTCACCACACTGGCAACAAACCCCAATACAGTAATGCACCCACGGGTGGGACGGTGCTCTGCTCTGGCTGCACCTGAGCAAAAAGAATCTCATCCTCTACTGTTCTTATTACGTTTTTTAAATGGGAAACTCTCGGGAAGGGGGGGCGGCTAGAGTAGAGCACTGGCCCTGAAGTCAGGAGGACCAGAGTTCAAATCCAGCCCTCAGACACTTAACACTTAGTAGCTGTGTGACCTTGGACAAGTCACTTAACCCCAACTGCCCTCCAAAAAGCAAAAAATAAAATAAATAAATAAATGTGAAACTCTCCATAAAGTTTAGATAAAATTTAGGATAAAAAAAATCAGTGAAGGGGCAGCCAGGTAGCACAGCGAGTAAGAGCACCAGCCCCAGTGTCTGGATGACCTGGGGATCGAATTCTGGGTTCAGACACTTAGCACCCACCCAGAAACACCTGGCTGTGTAACCTTGAGCAAGTTACTTAGCCCCAATTGCTTAGGGGTGGCCAGGTGGCTCAGCAAGTAAGAGCACTGGCTCCAGTGTCTGGATGACCTGGAAATCAAATCCCGGGCTCAGACACTTAGCACCCACCCAGAAACACCTGGCTGTGTAACCTTGAGCAAGTTACTTAATCCCAATTGCTTTAAAAAAAATCAGTGAAGCCAATTTTAAGGCACTTGAGAATTTTGAATAAATGTAGCAAACAATTCCAGCATCACCAGCTTTTCAAGTTAAGTGATTTGAGGGGAAAAAATGAAATTGTTTGGAGGAATCTTTGTGTGTGTTGGCAGTAAAAATAGAAGCCCAGTAGCAGCATTCACCGTCAGGGCTCGAAGGAAAGAATGGGCCACATCATTAGACAAGGAGGGGGGCCTTTCCCCTCGTAGTTTGCTTTTTTCTTTAAAGTATAGAATTTGCTTAAATCCCTGTGTAAGTGAAATGTTTGACCTCTGTGAGTTTTCAGGTCCCTTCCTCTCTGACTGGCCGATAATTCGAAGGGTCTAGAATTTCCTGTTGCCCGGTTGTGTCCAACTTTTCATGACCCCATTTTGGTTGGGGCTTTTTCTTGGCAGAGACCCTGGAGCAGTTTGCCATTTCCTTCTCCAGGTCATTTTACAGAGGAGGAACCTGAGGTAAACAGGGTTAAGTGACTTGTCCAGGGTCACACAACTAGGAAGTGTCCGAGGCAAGCTAGTGCTCTGTGCACCACGGCATGCCTACCTGCTGCTTGCATTTCTACCTAGGGTATATTTGGTTTCTTTGCCCATCCATTCATTTGCCATTCATTTCATTAATTCACTCACTCATTCATTCGTTTATTGTTGGTTATAAGTTTCTTGTGAGTAGGGATTGTTTCCTTCTCTGAACTGGTGGCACCACAACCTCCCATGGTGCATCAGGAATTCTGTAGGCATTTAATAAATGCCCATTGATCCATTAAGCGATTGACTTACGCCTGCTGAGAACCACGGGGGGGGGGGGGAGGAGTAAAAGTCTGCACAAATGCACTCACATACAGTGACTGATCCCAGACAATCAGCCTCGTTTCTCCCTGCCAGCTCTCAGGATCCTGGCTTTGAGTGGGGAGACACCCCAGCTCGCTGGGGGGACAGCTGCGCCATGGAGCAGGGGATGCTGGCTTTCCCAAAAAGGAAGGGAAGCTCTCCCTGAGCCTTGGCTGGCCAGGGTGCAAATCTAAGGCTGCTGCTCTTGGCAGATACCTAATTGCCCAGGTCCTGGGGCACAAATAGTGATGGCAATGACCGTGTGTAACCCCTGCGAGGTTTAAGGTTCACGAAGCACTGTGCGCACACATACATAGACACACATCTTATCTGGTCCTTACAACGGTCCTGGGAGGTAGATGCTGCTAATACCCCCAATTTACAGGTGAGGAAACTGAGGTTCAAGGAGGGTGACTTGGCTAGGATACAGAGCTAATAAGGGTCTGGGGTAGGATTTGAACTTGGGTCTAGCAGACCCTGCACTCAGTGCTCTAGCGGCAGCCTTCAGACTTAGTGGATGCCCTGAGGTGGTACAGCTCTGCTGGGAGCCTGAGGGTGGGGGTGGGGAGGGAGCCATGGGCCGGAGCTGGATCCTTGTTGGGTATCCTTTCCACCCCATGGCTACCTGCCACATGGTGAAGGAGGGCTTCCTTTCAGTCTAACTCTGGGTCTCAAGGGCCTGACTGACCACTGTCTCACCTTCCCACCGAAGCCGGCATTTACCCATAGCTCTTCTTATAGGGGAAGACACTTACTCAAGGTCAGGAAGGTATCGGGATTTGAACCTGGGGCTTGCTGACTTAAAAGTTCAGTGTTCTGGCAATTACACCTCAGACACTCACTAGCTGGTGTTTCTCTTAGGCAAGAGGCTCCACCTCTGCCTGCCTCAGTCTCGTCATCTGTAAAATGAGAATAATAGCAGAACTTATTTTCCAGGAGAGCAGCCAGGTGGTGAAGTGGATAGACTTCCCAGGCTGGAGGCAGGAAGACTCAGCTGTGTGTTCAAATCTGGCCTCAGACACTTCCTAGCTGTGTGACTCTGGGTAAGTCACTTAACCCTGCCTGCCTCAGTTTCCTCATCTACAAAAAAAAAAAAAGCCAGAGAAGAAAATGGCAAACCTCTCCAGTTTTCCAAGGAAACCCCAGATGGGGTCACAGAGAGTCAGAGCCACTGACAGCAAAACCTCCCAAGGATGTTGGGAGAATCGAGTGAGGTGAGATTTGTAGGGCACCTCCCTGGTGCATAACAGATGCCCCATGAAAGCCCCATGAAACACACACCGACCCGCTGTGGCAGAGCTCATCAGAGCTGGTCCTCTTCTGGCATCGCCCTGGAGGCCCTGTGGTCATGCCTACCAGGGCACAGAGATTCAGGCTTGGAGTCGGGAAGACCTGAGTTCAAATTCAACCTCAGATGACTCGTAGCTGTGTGACCCTGAGCAAGCCTTAATCTCAGTCAGCCTCAGTTTCCTTAACTGTAAAACGGGGCTAAGAAGAGCACCTGCCTCCTCGGATTGTTGTGGGGACTAAATGGAATGATATTTGCAAAGTGCTTTATGATTGCTCGCTATTACTTTAGACGGCTAAGGTCTCCCTTCAAGAAGCTTCCTTACCTTTCCTGTCAAGTAGCCACAGGGACGGAAGATGATAGACTGTGTACATGCGATACTGCTTTGCATCCTTGGACAAAGGGTTCCGGTACAGGTCTGCAAAGGGGACACAGGAAGGTTTCTATGTGGCAAATCCTGCCTACAGCATTTACTCACTGTGTGACCTTGGCTAAGTCCCCTACCCTCTCCTGGCCCCAGGTTCCTCCTCTGTAAAAGGAGGGCAATAGTGTGTCCTTCCCAGGACTGTTGTGAGATCCCTTGAGACAATGGATGTGGGCTCTTTATAACCTTAAAGCACTATAGAAATATTATTGTCATTTTTGTTATTATATGCTATAGGCAACCAGGAAGCCAGCAGCTTGGTGAAATGTTAGCGCCCTGGGAAGATCTGAGTTCAAAGACCTCAGATACCTAGTAGCTGTGTGACCCTGGACAAGTCCCAAACTATCTCAGGCTGAATTTCCTCATCTGGAAAATGACAGGGCTAGACTTGGTGACCAGTTAGTTGTAAATCTACGATCCTATCATGTCACTTTAGTACACACACACACACACACACACACACACACACACACACACACGCACGCACGCACGACTTAATTTCCTCCTCTACAAAGTGAGGGGCCCCTCTCGCTCCAGACCTGAGCCTATGACCCGGTCAGAAGCAGAGTCCAGTGAGGGAGTGTTCAGCGTGTATAGACAGCTCTCCCAGACCTGCTGCTTCCCTTCCAGGAAGAGCTGCCATAGACAGTGTTTTCAAAAACAACCCCTTCCTTTAGGGGGGGGGGGGGATGACTGCCAGCATTCCAGGTTCAGTCAAGTCTGAACTTGGAGTTCTGTAGTCCCTTTTCTACAGAAATATTGCTGCCAGCAGTGGGCAGGCCCCAGACGGCCAGCATCATTGTCTTGGGTGCACTAATCCACATTTAACTGCCACTGACCAACCACACTGTTTTCCACAGGAAAAGGCATGAATTGCTCCAAACAGGGAATAGCACAGGCACTTGGGACATGCCAACCTGGGACTTAGGGGCTGCTTCTAATGTGTGCTCAGTGTCCCTAAGAAGCCAAGCTCATGGGGTCTTTGGTGGATTTTCATCTGAAGGTTGGATTTCTGGGAGGTGAATGTAAAAACGGCATATTTGTACCAAGGGGACCTCTCTCATCCAGTTACTAAGAGTGTAGCCATTGACCACACACTCTATGTTTCCTCTTCTTTAAAAAAAATAGAATGTCCCTTCCAGAGCTGAATTTACCATTATCTCATCCTCCCCATTGGCTTTATCTTTGGTCTGGTCGTGCAGATGGACTTGGTTAGGACCTCAGCAGCAGGACAATGGACTTGCCCTGGGTCACACCAGCAGTAAATGAAAGGCCCAGGATTCAAATAGTCCTTTGACTGTGAATCCCATGACTCACACAAAGTCATCCCGCTAGTATGTGATAGAACCAGGATCTGACCCCAGGTGCTCTGATTCCGACCTATAGGACAACAATGGGTCATTCAAAGTAGGTGAGTCCTCCTCTAAATGCCCCTGGAGGGTCATGATGATCTGGTATAACATAAAAGGTGAGATGATGATGATGATGGTGGTGGCAGTAGCAGTAGTAGTACCGTGTTTCCCCTATAATAATACCTATCCCGAAAATAAGCCCTCCCCTTACTGTGTAAGATTCCTCTAAAATAAGCCCTCCCCCGAAAATAAGCCCTATTGAGATTGCTACTGTAGTGAAGGTGATCCCCTGCGCTACACACTACATTACGGTACCCTCTGTATGCACCCTCCCTCCCCCCCGGGTGAAACACATGCCGCGCTCAGAGCTGCATCCAATCAGAGCTGCAGCAGTGAGCGCGTCATCCTGTTCTTCCCCAGTGATTTGCTTATTGAATAAAGGTACATTTTTTTGTTCACATTTACCTGTTTATTAAAATTGCTGTCAATGTTCATTAAAATAAGCCCTCCCCTGAAAATAAGCCCTCTGGTGTTTTTCTGTCCAAAAAAATAATAAGACAGTGTCTTATTATCGGGGAAACACGGTAGTAGCAGCAGTAGTAGTAGTAGTAGCAGTAGTGGTATGATAGGGCAGCTTGGTGGCACAATGATTAGAGCACTGGGCCTGGACTCAGGAAGACATGAGTTCAAATCTGGCCTCAGACACTTCCTAGTTGTATGACCCTGGGCAAGTCACTTAACCCTGTTTTCCAAAATTCCTTATTATAAAATGAACTGGAGAAGGAAATGGCAAACCACTCCAGTATCTCTGCCAATAAAACCCCCAATGGGGTCATAAAGAATCATACATGACTGAAAAGTGACTGAATGACAAAAGTGGTAGTGATAGCATTAATGACAGTGGTCAAGTAGCAGTTGTAGAAATGGCAACAGCAGCAGTAACAGTACACGTAGTAAGGTGTTGTTTCTACAGGGCTTGAAGGCTTGCAGAGCACTTTACACACAGGTGGGCTGTACAGGGGAGAAAGCCCTGAGTCTGGAGTCAGGAAGACCTGAGTTCACATCTGGTCTCCTGCTCTTACTGTGTGACTGTGAATAAGTCACTTAACCTACATCTGCCTCATTTTCCTCCAGTTCATGGGGAGGCAGTATCTACCTCTCAGGCTTCTCATGCGGGTTAAATAAGATGTTTGTAAAGCAGTCTGCGAGGCTCTAAGCACTACATAAATGTTGGCTGTTATTATTTTCTCATTCCAAATTATCCCCCTGCACACCAATTAAACCCATTTTACAGATTAGGAAATGGAGTCAGAGAGCCAACTGGCCACTCAGCTCATGAATGTCTGAGATCACATTCGAACCTGAGTCTTCCTGCTTTCAGAGCACAGCTGGGCTTTGCTGCCTCTCAAATCCAAGCTCCAAATGGCCCCTGGGTGGCTGTCCACACAGACCTCTTCTGTACATGCCCAGAAAGGGGTCATTCTGACCGCATCTGATTTCAAAGCCTCAGATAGCCAGCAGATGGCAGCAGCACCAAGAGCTTTGCTCTCAGAGTACAATCTGACCGCCCTCTGAGCAATGTCGTTTGCTGGAGATGGGAGATGCTGCTGCAGGGTGGGGTGGCAGAAGCCAGGCAGGTGCAGGGGTGTGCAAAGTCTTGCAGACTCCTAACATGCCCCAATCTTTTCCTTCCCCCTGGCCAGCTGTATCTCCTCTATCCTTTATTGTGAACCCTGGAAACCCCAGGCCAGTCCGTCCACATGACTACAGATGGGGATAGTGTTAGCCTCATAAGGAGATCTCAGGGGGACAGGTACAAGCACTTTAAAAGCCATGTCCCCAGTAAGCCCCTGCCTTGTCCATACTTGTGCATGTGAGAATTTTGCACAAACCAGGGTCATGACTAACTCCCCAGAAGTCAGACTAAGACTGGCAGCATCTCAAAGATGTCAGAAGCTGCCCTGAGTTCCCAGAATTGGTACTTAATAATTTCTACAGTAACATTATGTGCTCATGCTAACCCATTCAAATGGTCTCACCATCAAGGCAAATGGGAAGGCCAGTCCTGTGGCCAAACAGCAGATCTGCCCAGGCACTGATGAAACGGATTTATTTTGTTTGGGGGGGGAAGAAGACATCACTGTGATTGACATTTTAGCTTTGTACCTCAACTTGTTTTCCGTTCTACTAAAAATATCAGAGGGGGAAGAGTTTTATTTTTAAGCCCTTCCCCCTCCTAACCTATTAAACTTGGAGTATGTGGGATTTATGAGTTTAGAACTGATGATACTGAATTTCCATAAATTATGTTTCCAAGATCTGAAATGAGTTTCCTGTGTCTGAATGTTTGGAAAGTCTGGCAAGAGGTACAGGCACATTCCTTTTGCAAAGATGAAGTGGGATTGCTCACACTTTCACTTTCAATAGGTTAATGTGATTTAATCCGCCTTCCCTGGAGGCGACTGGCGACTGCACACACCTTGTTGGCGCCAGCGCTGTCTTGTTCGTGCTCATTGGAGATTCAGAATAGGAGCAATTTTCATTTACCAAACAATATATCAAAACTGACTGTAACAGCTTCAAGCATGTGCTTGAGGAAAGAGAATTTCTTGCATGTGGAAATCTATTAGCAAAAAAGAAAACTGAACCACTGGTTCCAGTTTGCCATCAGTATAGCAAAAGTACAGTATAACAGTATCAGAAAAATAGAGTTGTTTTTCATATAAAAACTAACACTTATTTTCAAAGTAGATATTTGGACTCACTGGTTAAACTAAGACCATATCCATGTATGCATTCTATAGATGGGCAATAAAGAATGCATCCTGGAGGTTAAATGAACCCACAGGTGTCATGGTTTGGGCACAGACTGAGGTATTAAGCATCAGTTCTGAACTTCTTGGTGGTCTTTATAAGGGCATTGAAATCCTAAGGAATTTCTATAACATCTCTAGTCAGAAAGGCCATGGCACATACTGTGCCAAAAAATATAAGGAGATTATTTTTCTTCAGTGCTTCCCTCATGAAGAACTATGAGCTGGATTGACCATCTTAACAGAATTTGTGACCAAACACAGTGAAAGATCTAATCCTACATGCAGGAGCCAGAAAGATCAACGGCTGCAGGAATGGCCTTGTTTCTTTTAACTAAGTCAAGAAGACTAAAAAATAGAGAAATTCAATACATCAAAGCCTCCTTGAAGCTATAAGAAAGCCACCCCTCCCAATTACATGTAGAAGCACTGACAATAGATTATGGTGGAGGCAGGAGTGAAGTGTTGTTGTTCCAACTCAGGGACTTGGGTGTTTGTCCCACGGCAATTTATGGGAGTTCTTTTCTACCTGGTTGACATAACCAGTAAGGAAAATTTAGTCCATCTACATTTATTGTGCCTTCCACTGCATAGTGAGCACTGTCTTAGTCACACAACCTCCAAGATTTTCCCTCTCAAAAGCATAATCACAATTTTGTTCTTCATAAGAAATTAAATCTAAAAAGACCTGAATTCAGTATAACCACTTCAAGAAACCAAAAGGTCTCCAATGCCACAATGTTCTGAACCACTCCACCAGAATATACTCATATTCACCCGTTTCACTTTCCTTGCTTGGTATATCCATGGCACTTTGTTCATTGTTTTCTTATGGTACTATCAGAGTCTGCATTGTAGGAGAGAGAGAGAGACAGACAGAGCCAGAGAGAGACAGACAGAGACAGAGAGACAGAGACAGAGGGAGACAGAGATAGACAGACAGGGAGAGAAGGAGACAGACAGACAGACAGACAGTATGTACTAGAAGAAATATGGAATTCAGGGCTAGAAGGGATTTTAGAAACTATCAAGACCAACCCCCTCACCCCCACCCCTGTGCTTAGGTGCAGGTCCAGGGTTCTAAGTCGAGTGTTCTCTCCCTTGCCTTGCATCCCCTCTAGACAGTAAGCTGCAGGAGGTCAGGAACTCCATCCTATCCATTCTGTGTACCCCATAGTATCATGATTTAAATGCAGGATACTCAGTAAATATGTCAAGTGAGTGGCACCTACGATGCACTTTTCTCAGAGAACAAGTGTGCCTTGATGACCCGGATGGCCCTTCCCTGGGTGGCGCGGCATTTCTCCGCAAGCTAACTCAGACACCATGACAAACATGGGGGCAGGGTCCTCATTTTAGGCCTTTTCGTTGGCCATACTTAGTGTCTTCAGGTTGCTCATCAGCTTCAATTCGCTCACGACAGCGTCAAGATTGTTCAGCTGGTTGTTGTGAAGCATGAGGATGTTCAGGGAGACCAAGTGTCGGAGGCCTGGAAGAGAGAGCAGCACAGGGGGGCAAGGGCGCCATTGACGCTTTTTAAAGCACAGTGTGTCTCCAAGCTCACTGAGAAAGGGTTTGATTTTCAGTAGCGGGTGGGAACATTCTACGTCTCAATGAAGCCTGGGACCAGGAACAGAGCACTGGACTCACAACTGGCAAGAGACAGGTTCTTATCCTGCCTCGGGTGCTTGCAAGCTCTCTGGCCCTGGGCAGTTACTCAGTGTCTCTGGGTCTGTTTCCTTGTCTGTAAAATGAGGAGGTTTAAGTCAGTGACTCCCCGAGTCTCTTCTCACTCCATCTCTATCCTAATAACCGTTATGGTGGGGCTGCAGGGAGGTCCACACGTGCTCTGTGGTCTTTTTTTTGTGCTACTCATCTATTGCCAATGTCATTTTCAGATTTATTGTGCCATTCAAAGAAAGTCTCAATTACAAATCAATCAAGAAAACCTTTTTTAAAGAATCACTCAAATGGGGGATTGAAATAAAATCAATCTTATTGAGGAAACATGTGGCTTGAGTCAGAGGAGCTGAGTTTAAACCCTGCCTCCAATACTGATGAGCTACATGACTTTGGGTAAACCACTCTGCACCCATGGGCCTCAGTTTCCTCATCTCTAAAATGGGGAGTTAGGACTAGCTGGCCTCTGAGGTCCCTTCCATAACATAGGTTTGAATCTCGCAGACAGGGATGGGGACTACAACTGAGATTTCACTGGTTTAGGGAACTCCCAGGTGAGAAAAGTCCTTTTGCTAATATAGACCAATGTGTAGACATAGGGAGCTGTCCCAAAGATGGAGAAGTTAAGTGACATGCTCAGAGTCACTTGGGCAGTCTGCGTCAGAGAAGGGACTTCAACCCAGGTCTTCCTGACTCGGAGGTCAGCTGTTCATTATGTTCCTCTAAAAGGATGATGATAATGGTTGATCTTCAGGGACGTAATCATGCCTGTTCTGCCTCAGTAGTCACTGACAGAAAGCCAGTGATCCCCACCAGCTACGTGCCCCTGGGGATAGAGCAGGCTGGACCCCCGGGTAAAAAGAGAAAGCTTAGGACCCGCGCCTCCGCAAGACTTCAGGCTATCTGTGGTTCCACCCACATCGTTCCATGGCCCCTGCTACCCACAGCACTCCCTGGTGGTCAGAACCAGATTAAGATGTCATTGGGAAGTATTTAACAACATAAATTAAAATACAATCGAATACACATAATGTTAACAGGTGCTTTTCTAAGTGTACAGTTTAGTGGCCCCCATTTCTGAGTTCAACATCATTGCACACACTCTTCATGAAATAAAATGACTTAAAAACATTCATCACCTAGCAGTCAAGAACTCAGCTGATGTGCTTCTCAACCAATACACAGGTTTGGCCACCAGCCTCATACTCAAAGTCTTTCAAGAGTGGCACCATCTACAAGGGTTTGCCCTCACACCAACCTCTAGAATCTAAAGTCACCTCCATACTGCAAAAAGGCACTGGTGAGGATAGCAAGGGAGACAAGGAATGAAACTGCCTCTATGGGGACTTATTCATGAGGCTGTGAAAACCCTGAGGAATCTTTAGATGGCTCAGTTTAACTAAATTCTAGCATTTCTCCTACGTTCTTAAAATACGATTGATTGTATGCCATCTAAGTTGGTGTCCAATTTAGACAGTCAAATGGTGAAGCTCTAATAATCAAGATGTTCTTTTCCATTGGAAGAACTGCCCACGTGGGCTTGGCTCAGGATCCAGGAGCATAACGCCATAGATGGAAACACACACTAATACTGAAGTTGACAGAACCGCCCAACCCGTGTTGTGTGTGCTACAATACCTGGAACCCCATCTTGGCTTATCACTGACAGCCACATGTCTGAAAGGCAAAGTACATTTGGAAAACAGCTTCATCTGGAATGTCTTAAGATAAAGCTGACAAAAAAGGACATACCTTCTATTGCATAGAGGCTGTTGTTGTCCAGATACAGTTCTACCAGACAAGGATTTCTTAGCAGAAATCTGATGTCTTGGAGCTGAAAAAGGAGAATCACAAAATAGTCTTTTTCTATCACTCTCGGGTATTTCCCAACTATCTGCTTAATATACATTTCTTTTTTTAATGGTGATAGCTTTTGTGTGAACATCACATCCATTTCCTAATGGATCACTCCATACCCAGAGTCAAGCCTTTTAACTCAACATAAAAGGAAAAGAAAGCAGTTCGGCAAAGCTAACATGTCAGATGGGGTGACAGTATTGACCACCTTCCACACCCAAAGCCCCCTCTGGCTTTTTCCAGGAAGAAAGGAAGCCTTATCACCTAATCAAGATTTCCTGTGCGAAGCCCTCTCAGTTCCCAAAACCTTTCCCCTCCCCAGCCCTGTGAGGATGATAGCAAAGCATCATTATCCTCATTTAGAGATGAGGAAACAGGCTCAGAGATGTGTTGTGGGCTACTCAAGAAAACACAGCTGGAGAGCACAGTGCTAGGCACTGAGGGAAATCATAACAGCTGAGGTTTCTATGGCATTCTTAGGGTGACAAAGCACTTTCTTGGCATAACAGATAACCAGTACAAGTAAAATGCCCACAATGGCAAGAGTGAACTACCTGACCTGGGGAAATGTGGATAGATGAGAGTTAAGAGCTGTCCAGTGGCCAGCCCTCATTTGGAAGTGAACTTGACAGCGAATGCCAAGTAGAAGCCTCACTGATAATCACATTATTCAGCAGCAGAGCTGGCCATCCTCATCACACAACTGACCAAAGAACTGTAGAGAACAGAAGATGTCACTGTTCATAGATAGAAGGTAGATTGAAGGATAGTTAGATAGATAGAAGGAAAGGATGAATAGATAGATAGATAGATAGATAGATAGATAGATAGATAGATAGATAGATAGATAGATAGATAGATAGATAGAT
>NW_027185872.1:1720283-1747955 GCF_028583685.1 Petaurus breviceps papuanus
GATAGATAGATAGATAGATAGATAGATAGATAGATAGATAGATAGATGGATGGATAGATAGATGGATGGACAAATGGATGTTTCTTGACCATAAAAAAGCCTTTGATTCAGGGAAGCAAAACTGGACCTTCAAGGCCCTCTTCCAGCAAAGGGTCTCCTATGTACATCTCAGCTTCATACCAGCATCTTCTGCAATCAGGTGGGTGTCCAAGCTTCTCATGCAACCCACCATCTCTCTTTCCAAAGTCACCAGTGATCTAACTGGGAAACTTAATGGCTTTCCCCCCTCAATCCAGACAGTCCGTGGCTTCTCGGCAGCCTTTGACGCTGTCCATCACCCTCCTCTTCTGAATAATTCTCTTTTCTCTAGGTTCTCAGGACACCCCGTCTCCTGGTTCTCCTCTTTTCTGTCTGGCTGCTCCTTCTCAGACTCTTTGGCTGATTTTCATCTAGGTCAGGTCCCCTAATTAGCTGTCATACCAAGTTATGTCATTGCCTTCCAGACTAGGCCACACCACCTGGTGCTCTCATTAGCTCCCATCAGTTTAATTATGATCCCTACATAAACGATTCCCATATTTTCCTATCTAGCACTGATTTCTCTCCTCAGCTTCAGTCTCATGTATCTCTGATAACGTCTTGAACATCTTGAACACAGACACCTCAAACCCAACATGTCCAAACCAGAGCTCACTAACTTTCCCCCCAAACCTTCCTCGCCCCTTCTGAACCTTATTGCTAATGATCTCCTTCTCTTCCAATTATCTGGAATTTGCCCATCTATAGCCATGTTCCATCACCCAGTAGAATATCAAACCCTGGAGGTCTCATTTTTGTCTCTGCATTCCCTGAACCAATCAGTGTCTCTCTGCCCCACTTTGTTTTTAATAAATGCTTGCCCTGGCGCATTGCTGTATTGAAAATTTCAGGCAAACATCTTCTCCTTAGACACCCTAGCTTTTAAAAGCCCATTAGTGCCTTTGTTTTATGCACCCCAAACATGTTACTATAATAGGACCCCTCATCCTACTCGCTCAATCCCAGAATTCCAGAATCTCAGAGTTGAAAAGTACATCACCAGTATCTATCTATTCCAGTCTGAACCTTACTAGGAATTCCCACTGGAATCTACCCACCAGAGGTTCTCTAGATTCTGACTGAACTTCCTCATGAGGATGGGCCCAGCACTTCCCAAGGCAGTGCAGGCCACTTTGGGTCTGTTCTCATGGTGAAAAAAGTTCTAACTGCCACCAAGCCTAAACTAGTCTTTTTTTTGGGGGGGGGGAGTTGGAGGGTATAAGGCAGGGCAATTGGGGTTAAGTGATTTGTCCAAGGTCACACAGCTAGTTTTTGTGTTAAGTGTCTGAGGCCAGATTTGAACTCAGGTCCTCCTGACTCCAGTGCTGGTGCTCTATTCACTGCACCACCTAGCTGCCCCCTAAACTAGTCTTGGTACACACTGTCTATCTCTCTAGTTCTGCCCTGTAGCTAACAGCCCTGAAAATCTGTTAAACAATGATCATGTCCCTCAGTTCCTCCAGCGGTCCTTTCTCTAGGCTAAACATGCTTAGTCTGTAGAGCTAATCTTCCATTGGCATGAACTCTAGGACTTTCACAAACATGGTTGCCCCCCTGGGGACCCTCCTCAGTTAAACCAGCATCCTTCCTGAAGTGCGATGTCTAGGCTGGACCACAACACTCTATATGGGGTCTGACCAGCATGGAGGACCACCAGCTTGGACACTAGTAGTTGTGAGACCTCGGAGGGACCACTTTTATCCTCTGATCTGTAAAAAGAGAGGGTTTGAACACCTGATTTCTAGGGTCCTGCTAGCTCTAAACTTGCTTCAGTACAAACTTTGTGCTAAGCCCATTTCTACCAAATCTTGTCAACCTTGCATGGAAATGATGGATTTATTACAACTTTCTGTGAGCGACTGGGGAAAACATGTTCCCCATGTCAGAATCAGAATGCCCGAAGCATTGGGGGCTCTAGGCACCCTCCTCCATCACTCCTCTTCCAGCTACTGTGGGGCCCTTGGCAGCCCTTCCCCAACCGCCTCTGAGATCATAAGCCCAGGAGAGGTAAGAAGGGCTTGGCTAGTCCCTCCTTCCTCCCCCGGCATTCTGCCTCCTTGAGACTCTGTTCACTGAACATCAGTCATTTACAGGGAGTTTGCCTCTTTCTGGATTACATCTAAATTAACAACTGTTTGTGAATTGAATTGTTTTTCCCCTTATTTTGTTTTTAACTTAACAAGCATCAAATAAAATGAGCATTTTTAGATGTCCTGTGGAACAGAAGGGGAGAATCTCTCTCTTCTGCAGAACACTTCTTTATCCTCAAACACCCCAGTGGACCTGTGATCCCATCATGGGGACACCCCAGTGATGCTGAATGGAGCTGCTCCCTGCCTGTCCATCTTGTACCCTCTTCTCCACCGCCTCCCATGAGTCTGCAGCAGGGACTCCTCCCAACAGGCAAGGTGCCTTCATCACTTTCTCCTGATACCCAGAGGACAGCAGTGGGACAAAGGGGCAGCACACTGGTTATTCCCTCTCTCTCCAGTGATGAGTCTATCTTTGGTTTTTTAGGTTTTAAATTTGTGTAAATTAACAATAATTTATTTTCTCCTGCTCCTACTTCTTCCCATTGAAAAAAAAGATTAAAAAATAGGACCTTCTATGTTCTACCATATTTCCCCGATAATAAGACACTGTCTTATTAAATTTTTTGGACAGAAAAACACCAGAGGGCTTATTTTCAGGGGAGGGCTTATTTTAATGAACATTGACAGCAATTTTAATAAACAGGTAAATGTGAACAAAAAATGTACCTTTATTCAATAAGCAAATCACTGGGGAAGAACAGGATGACTTGCTCACTGCTGCAGCTCTGATTGGATGCAGCTCGGAGCGCGGCGTGCGTTTGGTGGGGGGGAGGGTACATACAGAGGGTACCATAATGTAGCGTGTAGCGCAGGGGATCACCTTCACTACAGTAGCAATCTCAATAGGGCTTATTTTGGGGGGAGGGCTTATTTTAGAGGAATATTACACAGTAAGGGGAGGGCTTATTTTCGGGATAGGTCTTATTATTGGGGAAACATGGTATGTTAGCCCTGCGGAGACCCTTCTCCAGTCTTCCTTCATAGCACCTGCATGGGCTGCACCTCACTTATCTCATAGTTCTCTTACAGATATTCAATTCAAATTTTTCCAAGACTTGAGTTGCATGATTCACAACCAGGCAGATTATCAATCATCACAAATAGACCCTCGTGTCTGGGAGAAGTTCTCGGTCAGTATATGACCTCTGTCATTTCCCAAGGACATCCCCCAACTCAGGGCCTTTTCCCTGGTTCTCCCCAAGACTGGAATGCTCTCCCTCCTCACCCTGCCCTAGCTGCCCTGGCTTCTTTCAGGTCCTAGCTAAGATTCCACCTCCTCCAAGAAGCCTTTACTGATGCCCCTTTCCTTTCTCTAGTAATCATCATGAATTTATCCTGCGTTCATCCTGTGTGTTGGCATGCTGTCTCACCCATTAGATTATAAGTCCTTGAAGGCAGGGGCTGGTTTTGGTTTTGTTTTTGGCCTTTTTTGTATCCCCACCATTTAACATAAGGCCTGGCAACATTAGGTGCTTAATTATTCATTGCTTGTTGATGTAATTTGATTTGTCTTTCCTTCTCTTGCTCCATCCTAGACCCAACTGATTATAAAACAGATTTTTCTAGGGATAACCACTGTGGACCCTGATTTTCTGAATTACATTACAGCCTCTCTTGACATCACCCTTCACAGTTTAAAACGCACATTTCTCAAGACATGCCATGGAGGTAGGAGGCAGAGCGGCTATCTGTCCCTACTTGAGAGATGTGGAAACAGGCTTCGAGAGGTCAGGGGACAAGGATTAGATAAGTCTGAACACCTTGGAAAGCACTGGGCAGTTCTGTTTACTCATCAGATCCTCTCCTTCTTTTATTCCAAACTAAAGAGCTTTTTCTGAGTATGCTGCTTCTGCTATCGCTCTCTGTGTGTGGGGGGGGGAGGGGAGCTCTGGGGAGAGTGAGAGTAGAGAGGTAGATTGTCTTTTCTTGCCACAGGCTTCCCTCCCAAACCACCAATGGATGTCTCTCTGCAAATCCATCTATTTCAAAACCACTGAGAAGCTGTGCATGTTTAGGCTACTCAGGCTGCCTTCCTTCTTGGGGAGGATTTAAATATAAGGAAAGACATAATTCTTTCAACAAAGATGACATAAGATGGGTAATTAATGGGGCCCCTCAGGCAGCAGAAAGACACACATCCACTCCCCAAAAGGACTGGAGGCTGGCTGCTTGGGTCTCCTCTAGAGCCTACCCATATCCTGCCGGTTTCAGGAGCCAAGAGAAGTCTTAGTCAATCATTCAGCAAGCATTTCTTAAGTACTTACTATGTGGCAGGCACTGTACCTGGCATTGGGGATTAAAAAACAAAGAGCAACACAGAGATGAACCAGTTCCTGTCCTCAAGGAGCTTGTAATCCATACAGGGAAGACAAATATGAAGTTCATGGGCAGGAAAGTCTTCAGGAAGAAGATGGCAAATAGGGTGAAGTTTGAAGAAAAGGAGGCATGCCAGGAGATGGAGGTGAGAAGAAAGAGTGCTGCAGACATGGGGGGCTGCCACCCCAGAGGCAGAGAGGGCACATGGAGCCCTGGGACTGAGGAGCAGTCAGAGGCCAGCTTGGCTACCAAGGACAGCTCAGGGAGGGAAGAGCTAGCTGGCACCAGTAAGTTATCAGAGGAATCCAATCTAGGCACTGACCAAGGTTCTACTACTAAAACCCAGAAAAAACACCAGCCGTCTTTCCAACTGGACCTCATGACCGCAATCTAGTCTTTTCCATGTTTTGTCAAAAGGGAATCAAATTCAGGCTCTCCAGTAGAGATGACAGGACAGTGGCACTTCCTTTGTTTTTTTTTCTCTCTCTCTTATTTTTCTTTTGCTTTTTTTTTTCTTTTGCTTTTTGGAGGGCAATTGGGGTTAAGTAACTTGCCCAAGGTTACATGGCTAGTTTTTGTGTTAAGCGTCTGAGGCTGGATTTGAACTCAGGTCCTCCTAACTCCAGGGCCAGTGCTCTATTTACTTTGCCACCTAGCTGCCCCTTTGTTTTTTCTTAAACATTGTGGGATAGTTGGGCTTTGGAGTCAAAGGTCCTGGGTTTGAAGCCCAGTTCTACCACTGAATAGCCCCAAGAATTAAAAAGTTTAGTCTCTTGAAAGACATTCCTGATAATAAGATGAAACTAAAGTTGTTGGTTTTTTTTTTTTTAAGCAATTGGAGTTAAGTAACTTGCTCAAGTTTACACAGCCAGTTATTTCTGGGTGTGGTGCTAAGTATCTGAGCCCAGATTCGATCCCCAGGTTATCCCAACACTGGGGCCAGTGCTCTTACTTGCTGTGCTACCTGGCCGCCCAGAAACTAAATTTTTTAACCATCTTGTTCAGAGGTGATAAAGTTCCAGGTGAGAAAGGAGAAAGTCACTGAACTCTACTCAAGTTCAGGAACAAATTCTTTGAATAGATTGCTCAAGACTGGGGGTAACTGAGAAGTAAATGACTAATCAAAGTTCATTCATTCAGTCCCTCATTGTAATATTCATTCTCTCATTAATTGTTTTTTTTTTTTTTTAAGCAATCGGGGTTAAGTAACTTGCTCAAGGTTACACAGCCAGTTATTTCTGTGTGTGGTGCTGAGTATCTGAGCCCAGATTTGATCCAGGTTATCCCGACACTGGAGCCGGTGCTCTTACTCGCTGAGCCACCTGGCCACCCCTAAGCAATTGGGGTTAAGTAACTTGCTCAAGGTTACATGGCCAGGTGTTTCTGGGTGGGTGCTAAGTGTCTGAGCCTGGGATTCGATCTCCAGGTCTTCTCAATACTGGAGATGTGCTACCTGGCTGCCCCACTCTCATTAATTGTTAACCAATCAGAGTTGATTGCTACTCTCAGGAACACCCCTATTCCCATGAGCATGCAAGCTGTGAACCCTATGCCATGATTGTCTTTGGTCTATGAGAGAGACAGTCAAATGACCACCCTTTTATAAATAAACATGCTGGCATTATTAACAAAATTATTAAATTACCCAGAAATTACTTCTCTCAAACTTTTAAAAATATCACAATATATACACACACATATATATTTATATGTCTATAAATAACATGCATTTGTAGGTATATGTACATGTAGACACATATATGTACACATGTAGATAAGATGAATATCATCCTAAAAATGAGCATTTAAAACTTAAACCTGCCCCCCTTTTGTTAAAATCATGAAACCAAGAATAGTCATTTAATTATAAAGTGATTTAATGATAAAATGTCTATTACCTTGTTGAAGGAAAGCCATAAGTGCTTTAACCTTCGGAATTTTGCCAGGTCAATGACATCTATTAGCCCCCTGGGGGAGAAAGAACAATTACTTAATAGTAAGTGTTAATAATAAGTTAATAACAATCAGTTACTAAGTGGGCCAAACATTTAAGGGTGCTGAGATAGCCCACCAGGCTACTACCTTATAGCTAAAACCCTCCTTTTACAGCCCAGTCATTCACTGGGCTCAAGGATCTGACATCTGTCCAGATGAACATCCTTGAGGAACAGGACACTGTCATTGCCATGCACCTGTAAACTTGGTAGCCATAAGTTTATCCAACACTTTTCTGAAAACATTTCTCACCAAGGGGCAGAGAAGCCAGCTGGGGAAGGTGGGGAAGGGCATCTCAAGGTGGGGCACAGGGACCCTGGAAGGAGAAGGCAAACATAGTGAGAATAATCCCCTCCTTTTGGAGTGTGGCTGACCCTGTGCACATTCTTTCCCTCAGATGTTAATATTATTATTATTCTAAACTATGAAAAGTAACAAATATCTGGGTAGTTGCCCTGAATTTGATTTTCCAGATAAGAACAGCAACAGTACCTAGCATTTATGTGTTGTTTTAGGGTTTGCAAACCATTTTTAAAATTCACTTCATTTTATCCTTACAATAACCTTGGGAGGTGAGTGCTGTTATCATTCCCTTCTCACAGATGGAGAAACTGAGGCAGACAGTGGTGCTAGAGTACAATGGGGGGGAAAGTAATTTGCTTTTTAGTGGGTGCTTTAACTCTTTCAGGTCCAGCTCAGCATAGGTTATTTGCCTAGGAAGTGAGCTGAGCCCAACTCAGGTAAGGGTCTATGCTGAGAATGACATCATTGCCAGCAGGGTCACCTGACCCATGATGGCAGCCCCTCCCCTGCTCCTCTAAGACTCAGCAAGTTTCCTACTCATTTCTAAATACACTGCATTTCTAAATGTCTTTAAATTCTAAGGACTCTTCAGATGAACCCAGAGCCCTGAATCTGCCCCAGAGCATACCTTATCCATAGCCCAGCTGCATGCTTTGAGGTTTACCAAGACACTGCAAACCTCAGTGTATATAATACCGACATTACCTCTGAGCTTGTTTCCCCTTCTGTAAAGTGGGGCTCATAATAGCACCTACCTAAGAGAGTTCTGAGGAATGAAACAACATGTATAGAAGGCTTCAAAACCCCTAAAGCTCTGTGTAAAAGCTTGATTATTATCTCATATGGTGAGAATCAAGATTCTCTGTGATTCAATTGTCAGAGGAAGGAATTCCCTTTACCAAGGCAAGTCACTACCTTCTCTCACTGGAGAGAACAAGCAGGGCCAGCCTCCTGGCACATGGGACATAAACTGCATATCCTGCTGTCTCCTGCTTTTTTGCTTTCACCCATAAAAGCATCTGTGGTTTCCCCTTTGCTTCCCAATGATAAGCTCCCAGCTGAAGTCTTCATCTGGGCCCTGACAGCCCCACTGGCTGCAGCCCTGGTAGCTAAGCTTGAGTGAACCAGGCATATTCCACCCTCATAGCCTTGTACTATTCAATGCATCGCTGGAGTGTACTCTGAGGGTGGCTTTACCCTCCAACCCTCTCACTATCTTGGAACCCCTGAAATGGAGAGACTTTTCTGTACAAAAAGGGCAGGCTGGCAAATTGTCTTTGGGACTCACACATCATCACCCCAAACTGGAGGCAGCTTCAGAAGCCCCTGGCATCCTATTACAATCTCTGGCAGTCTAGAAAGAATATACCTTAATAAACCTCCTTTGGAAAAAGAAGTCTCATACATGGGTTGCCTCTTCCTTTCCCTAGAGAGGAGGCCTGGGTTACCACAGAATCACTCATTGGAGAAATATTTGCTACCAACTGAAGGAATTGAAACTGATAGGAGAAAGCAATCACCTCTTATCCTACTCTTGAAAGGTCTCCAACTCAATGGGTCAGCCCTGGTTGCTGCCAGGAGTGGCCCTAATTCAACTCTACAGAGTAATGTCACTGTTACTTATCAAGCACTTACTCTGAGTCATGCAGGCCAGAGGGACAAGGTAAGGGGGAAAAAAACAGTTACTGCGCTCAAGGAGCTCACTTGGGCTTAGTATAGTGCCTAATACATAATGGGGTTTAAGAAATGCTGACTGACTGGCTGGCTTTAAAGAAGGAGAGAGACTGCAGCCTTCTCCATACTATATCTATTTGGGGTAAACTGGAAATAATCTCAGAAGAAGGGCAGAAGGGCAGGAAGCGCTGGGACAGGCTATCCCACTATTTCGACGCATGTATCATCTGTTTGGAGAGCCATGAGGTTGGGAATGCGGGAGCTTGGCTCTTCTAGCCCACATTAATGGCAGTGTGTACTGGGGTTCTGGGGGTTTTAGGGAAAACCTTGACAAACCAGAAAGCCTGTAGATCCCAACAGTGAGGGTGGTGAGTGGCCCTGAGACTCTGTTGTATAAGATCAATCAAAGGACCTGGGGACATTTGCCTTGGAGCAGAGCAGATTTGGGGAGGACAGACCAGCTGTTTCAATGAATCCTCAGGGCAATTGTGGGGAACAGGGATTGTCTGCTTGGCTCATGATGTGGAGGGGACACACTTAGGCTAACTTCCTAACAACAGTCATTGTTTCTGAGCACAATGGAGGTAACAGAGTCCTTCTCCACATAATCTCCCATCAAAGCAGATATTTATTATGGAAAAGAGTTATTCTGTCTCTGTCTAAAATTTGTTGTTGTGTTGCTTCTGACCCTTCGTAACTCCATTTGTGGTTTTCTTGGCAAAGATACTAGAGTGGTTTTACCATGTCCTTCCCCAGCTCATTTTACTGGTAAGGAAACTGAGGCAAACAGGGTTAAGTGACTTGGCCAGGATCACACAGCTAGTGAGTGTTTGGGGCCAGTTCAGAACTCAAGATGAGTCTTCCTGACTCTAAGCCCAGAGCTCTAGCCATTGGACCATACCACCTAGCTGCTCCTGCCTTAAATTACCTTTTATTTCTTTATTTGTGTTTTCTCCTCAGTTTCCTCATCTGTAAAATAGGGGTGATAACCCACAACATTTTTCTCACAGGACTGTCCTGGGGTTCAAATGAGATCAGCACATGTAAATTACTCCACTAATGTCAGTTACTCACAGGTATTCATTTGTCCACCCCTGTCCTTCCTTCAAACTCCTCCCCACAGACTGCTACAGTCTATAAAGCAATGCTGCGCCACTTTCTGAGGCTGCAAATAAGTCAGAATGAGCAGGGCATGGCTCCTGGTGACACAGATGAGCCATATCCCTGACATTGTGGGCTTCTCAAGGGCCTCTGAATTCCCGGAGCTCAGCACGGCACCTGGCAACATTAATAAATGTGTGTGCCCCCCCCCACCTCCTCCTCGCATTGGGTCCTTCACCACAGGACAAGCACGAACCCCACTCTCCTTGCCCCCCCGTCTGAGCCTCCTCCTCAGTCTCAGATGGCAGGGAGGAGAATCCCAGGAAGCCCTGACCAAAGCGGGCTCTGGCATCCTGCAGCCCCAGCCATCCTGAGCTCTCAGATACTTGCGCTTACTTTCGGGAAAGGAACAGCTCCAACACATCAATATCCCTCCTGTGACCACACAGCTTCTTCTGATCTTCTATGGCCTGGGAACATATAATTAAACTGTCAGACCACATTCCAGGGAGCAAATCCACAGCCATCTTTAGTCAATCCCGATCACAGCTACAAGTTCAAAGGGAAGGGGAAGTGAGGCCTCCGCCACACACTGATAAACCCCAGCCTTTTCATTCCTCTGCTTCAAGATACGAAAGTACTTATGAATCTTAACCCGAGGAGAAGCCCACCTCCACACGCCTGGGCTCTGAAGACCAGGGCAAGATTTTACAGCAGGGCACAAAATCCGGTCATTGAACAATACATGGAGAAGACTTAGGAAGAGAACGCTATCTTTTTATTGTTTTTCAGATTGCAGGAAAATAGATCACTGAGGCATGGGAGGGGGGGCGGTTGGATGGAGTCAGTGCTGGGCACAAGAGTCAGCAAGGCCTGGGTTCAAATTCTGAGTCTGAATCTATCCCAGACTGAAGTCCTCACCTCCCAGGGCTGCAATGAGGCCCAAAGGAGATAAGGCCCAAAGAGGGCTGTGCAGTCTTTAAAATACTACCGTGTTTCCCTGATAATAAGACCTACCCCGAAAATAAGCTCTCCCCTTACTGTGTAAGATTCCTCTAAAATAAGCCCTCCCCAAAAAATAAGCCCTATTGAGATTGCTACTGTAGTGAAGGTGATTCCCCTGCACTACACGCTACATTACGGTACCCTCTGTATGCACCGTACCCCCCCCCCGGTGAAACGCACACCGCGCTCTGAGCTGCATCCAATCAGAGCTGCAGCAGGGAGCGCGTCATCCTGTTCTTTATTGAATTCATTATTGAACAAAGGTACTTTTTTTTGTTCACATTTACCTGCTTATTAAAATTGCTGTCAATGTTCATTAAAATAAGCCCTCCCCTGAAAATAAGCCCTCTGGTGTTTTTCTGTCAAAAAAAAATAATAAGACAGTGTCTTATTATCGGGGAAACATGGTATAGAAAGCTAGCTCAATGATAGGGTCAATCCTGCTGAGGGAGAGATCACCCAGTCAACGTCCTAGAAGAAAGAGGCTTTGTAAATGCAAGAGTTTTGTTGTGTGGCTTTCTTAATTTGAAGGATGATTCATCTTGACATAGGGGAAGAGCCTGGCTAGCTTTTTAGTTGGGAGCATGGATTCAAATCCCACTTTGGTATGGAGTAGCTGCGTGACCCTGGGTGAGTCCCTTAAACTCACTAAGCTTCAGTTTCCTCTTTTGCAAAATGAAGGGGCTGGGCTGGATGGCTTTCAAGCTCCCAACACTAGCTACTCTATGATCCTTTAACCTAGGAGAGAGGAAGAAGGAAGGGATGAAGTCTCTATATAGGACCCTCTATGGGCCAGGCACTGGGCTAAGCTCTTTTTAATAAATGTTAGTCCATCTCCTCCTTTCCCCTAGCCTGACAATGGGCCAGGGTCACTGGGGGATGGGAAGATGAATAATTGAGGGCCATGCCCAAACTCCAGATTTATAGCCTTAAACTGCCTATGCTACCCTGCTAACCAAGCTTACTTTTGGGTCTTGGAAAAGCCACAGCAAAGGACTGAGAAGTGTGCAACCGCTTTTATTTGTACAGACACGGGGTCTCAGCGTGGGGAGCTCAGGTGTGGACATCCTCTCAAGTGTAACTTAGAGCTGGCTGGGTTACTGAGAAGCTAAAGAACTTGCTGATGGTTCAATAGCCAGAATTCAGCAGAGGCAATACTTCAGTCCAACTAGGTCTTCTTAACTCTCAGGCTGACTACCCTCTACCCACTCCACCAGGCTGACATGTGATCTCTTCATGTGATGTAAATTAAATTGGCCCAGTAAGTAAACAAGACCCAAATATCTCCTAACCGCAGAGCTTTTCTCCTTTCCCACTTTGCCCAAGACAAGCCCTTTTCAGCAGAGATTAGTAGCTTCTGGACTTACCCGATGAGTCTATTAATTACAAATTTGTAGAAAATAATATAAATGTGAATAAGCTAGAACCTGACCTATTGATTGAAATGTAAGGGACAAAGGGGAAAGCACCAACACAGAAAACACTTTGCTAATGAGATGGAAAGCAGTGGGAACCTGTCTGCAGTTGGAGTCAGAAGTTCAAATCCCAGCTCTGCCATCACTTCACCTCTAGGATTTAGTTTCTTTATAAAAACAAAACAAAACTGGAGAAGGGCAAACCTTCTTGGATCTATAGTCAATAGATGAGCAATTAGATGATCTTTCAAAAACCATCTGTGGGGGAGCAGAGTCAAGATGGAGGAGTAGAAACAGGACCTCCAAGCAGCTCTGGCTCCCAACTTCCCCAATCCATGGAAAAGGGGCCTATGAACAAACTTTGGAGCTATAGAACCCACAAAATGACACAGAGAAGGTAACCTCCCGCTGAGGACAGCTGGGCAGGCTGGCAGGAATTGGCCATCGCAGTGCTCTGGGAGGTGAACCCAGCCCCACTCCGAGATTTTAGCCCCAGAGTGGGCCTGACCAGCGGTCCGCTTAAGGGACTCCAGATCACCAGCAGCTGTGGCAGTCCAGAATTATCAACACATAGATGCTAAGGACAAAATGATAGGTCAGTGCAGTGTGGACTTGGGACCCAGTAGTTGGGAGTGCATCGGCTTTTGCCCCTGGGGTGAGAAGCTGCTGAGGGTTGCAGTGCAGCCACAAGGAAGCTTTATCTCCTGGCCTGCAGAGTGTAGGGGGACCAAGTGACCAGTCTGAGGGGTAATTGCTCTTGCTTTAACCTGCTTGGATCTGGATTGCAGTCTAGGGTGGAGGTCCTGGGGTGTGTGTCCAGCTTGCCAAAGCGGGTGGAGGCTTCAGAGAGGGCACCCAACTAATACCTCTGGCATCAGAGAAAACCCCAGTGTTTGGGATGAAAGCTCCCCTTTCTGGTGGCAGAGTCCTACTGTGGCAAACAGCCCAAAAGTCAAGTAATTGAGTGGCAACATGACCGGGCAAAGGAAGCAAAGCAAACAGAAGAACCCAACATTAGACTCCTATTTTGGGGACAAAAAGGATCAAAGCATGGAACAGGAGGAAGGCAGTGAAGTCAGAACTCCTGCACCAAAAGCTTCAAGGGAAAATACGAGATGGTTACAGGCCATAGAGGACCTTAAGAAGAAGATAAGAGAAGTGGAAGAAAAATTGGAAAGAAAAATGAAAACGATGCAAGAAAATTATGAAATGAGAGTTAACAGCCTGACTGAGGAAAATAACACCTTAAAAAACAGACTGACTCAAACGGCAAAGGAGGCCCAAAAAGGCAATGAGGAGAAGAATGCCTTAAAAAGCTGAATTTGCCATATGGAAAAAGAATCTCAAAAGCTCACTGAGGAGAATCATTCCTTCAGAATTAGATTGGAGCAAATGGAAGCTAGCAACTTTATGAGAAATCAAGATGCTGTTAAACAGATCCAAACAAATGAAAGAATAGAAGGCAATGTGAAATATCTCATGGGAAAAACCACTGACCTGGAAAATAGATCCAGGAGAGATAATTTAAAAATTATTGGACTACCTGAAAGCCATGATCAAAGACAGAACCTAGAAATCATCCTCCAAGAAGTTCTCAAGGAAAACTGCCCTGATGTTTTAGAACCAGAGGGCAAAATAGAGGTTGAAAGAATTCACCGATCACCCCCTGAAAAAGATCCCAAAAAGAAAACTCCTAGGAATATTATAGCCAGGTTTAGAAATTCTCAGATGAAGGAGAGAATATTACAAGCAGACAGGAAGAAACAATTTGAATATTGTGGAAACACAATCAGGATAACTCAGGATCTGGCAGCTTCTACACTGAGGGATCGAAGGGCTTGAATATGATATTCCAGAGGGCAAAGGAGCTGGGATTAAAACCAAGAGTCACCTACCCAGCAATACTGAGTATCATGTTTCAGGGGAAAATATGGTCATTCAGTGGAATAGAGGACTTTCAAGCATTCTTGCTGAACAAACCAGAGTTGAATAGAAAATGTGACATTCATATACAAGAAGCAAGAAAAGCATGAGAAGGTAAACAGGGAAAAGAAATCATAAGGAACTTATCAAAGTTGAACTATTAACATTCCTACATGGAAAAACAATAATTGTAACTGATGCAACTTTTCTCAGTATGAAAATAGTTGAAGGGAATAGAAATATATATATATATATGTGTCTATGTCAGAGAGTATACAGGTATATGAATACATATGTGAATGTGTGTATATATGTTTACAGGTATACATAGAGGGCACAGGACCAATTTAATAGGAAGGGATGATACTTAAAAGGTGAAATTAAGAGGTGAGAGAGGAATATAATGAGAGGAAATGGGGAGGCACAGAATGGGGTAAACTATCTTATATAGAAGAGGCAAGGGAAAATGGTTACAATGGAGGGGAAGGATAGGAAGGCAAAAGGGAATGGGTCAACCTTATTCTCATTGAGTTTGGCTCGTGGAGGGAATGACATACACTCTAAATAGGGTATCTCACCCTATAGGAGAGTAGGGGGGGAAGGGGATGAGAGAGGGGATGATGGAAGGGAGGGCAGGCTGAGGGGGAGGGAAGTTGGAAGCACCCACTTTTGAAAAGGGACAGGACCAAAGTAGAGAATAGAACAAGTGGGAGGTAGGATAGGAGGGAGGGAAATATTGTCAGTCTTTTACAATTTGTCTACTATGTTAATGTTTTGCCTTAGCTACACATGTATAGCTTACACTGAATTGCTTATCTTCCCAGTAAGGGTGGGTGACAAGGGAGGAAGGGAATGAATCTGGAATTCAAAGTTTTAAAATCTATTGTTTAATATATATACTATTACTAATACTATTTTACATGTAATTGGGAAATAAGATATACAGGCACTGGGGCATAGAGATCCACCATGCCCTACTGGAAAAGTTGAAGGGGGTATGGGAGAAGATATGGGAGAGAGCAGATTGGAGGAGGGGATATCCTGTGGGACTGCTATTTTGGGGCGGTGGGTAGGGGAGAAACGGGGAGAAAATTTGTAACTCAAAATCTGGCGGAAATGAATGATGTAAATCAGATGTTAATAAAGCATTTGAAAAAAATAAAAAAAATAATTTTTTTTTAAAATGAGACATTCACAGACCATTTAATAGTTAACAAAGGGAAGCTTACTAATTATCACATGGAAAGAATACTCAGCAAGGACACAGCACTGGTTTGAGTAGCCAAAGGCCTTTTTTGACTCAATACAGAAATACCTCTGGCCAGCAGGATGTGTTATATGTGGACCATCCACCAAATCTTAGGGGCGCTGACTCCTGATGGGCCGGCCTTTTATGGCTGGAAGCCATTCTGAGGGCTCAAATCTCAGCTCCCTGGACTAACCATGTCCAGGATAGCTTCCCTGGAGACTCTCAGTGGAGGGAAATCTATCCTACCCTGTGAAGCTATTGCTCTTACCAAAAAGAGGTTATTTCAATAGTCCAATGTAATGGGAATGTAAATTTAAAGATCTTCCCTGCCCCTAGGCTAAAGTGCACCTGGAGCCTGGGGGGGGTGGGAGAGGCTTGTTTTTCAGTAGATACTTCTTGATTGGCCAGTGAGTCAATAAGGTTGCTACATTCTCTCAGTCAGGAGAAGGCTATATAAGCCCTGATGTGTAGCTTTGTTTTGGGGCTCACTTTGAGAAGTGTTCTGTGATTTGATCAGATGAAACTCTGGGAAGCTGTTGTTGAGAGTCCCCCGGCTTTGAAAAACCCAGATGTTGTTTGGTATGGATGTAATGGTTGGACAGTTTGGAAATCTGTTTACTTGATCTGTTTCTGTCTTGATAATTCTGACTGTATATTCTGAAGTTCGGGGTGCTGACCTTTTTCTCCTGAACTAGGTAAATGATACATATTTGACTGATTAAAGTAAGCTTGTTAACCCATTTTGAGTTGCTTTCCTTTATCAAAGCAGATCCAAGAACCTGTGTTGGCAGACACCCTGGGGACCACTGGGGTGCTTGCTGCTACATCCAAGTGAAAGATTAAAAGAGCTTGTACAAGGGTGATTGCAGGGGGCTGGAAAGGAGATTTTTTTTTAATGTGAAGGTAGAATTACCTGCATGTGGCAATTAATTAGATTTTGGTGGGGAGAGTAAAGGAGAAAGAAGAGTCACAGGTGATTGAGGTTTGATTAGAATGTTTTCAAATGAGTATTCTCTCTCTTACAGATTATTCGATTTAGTTAGGTCTTTGAAATAAATAAATAAGTGATACATTAAAAAAAAAAATCTGTGACACCAACCCCCACTTTGTTTTTGCCTTTCCACCTAACGTCCCTTAAGAATCTGGAGGTGATGTTAATAGGTACCCAGGGGGTGGAAGGGCTACTAAGCAGTGCAATCCAAGCAGAGGTGGGCTCTGATGCCTGCCCCAAGACAGTGGACCAAGAAGGTCTCCAGAAACACAGGCAGGAGAAGCCAGTCGCAGGACCCGTGAGCTCTAGTGCTAGGCAGCACCTGGGGGGGGGGGGCATCAGCTCCAATGGCCTCATTTTACAAAAGAAGAAAAGGAAGCCCCGAGACGGGCTGCACCTTGCCAATGGTCCCACGTTGGCAGAGCTGTTACTGAAGCCTGGGGCTTCTAGTAAATAGGCTAATCCCCTACCAAGTCAGGGGGAGCAAAACATAGATGAGAATCAGTGACTGAAAAACACTGACAGGGAGAGAAGCAAAGTCCCTGCAATCCTAGGTTCCAAGTCAAAGAGATGAGGAATTCGAACAGAATGGTAAGACTGCAACTGCTGACACATACACGGTTCCTGAGTGTTTACAAAGCACTTCCCAGACATGATTTGGTTTGGTCCTCATGCCTCTATGAGATAGGTGTTATCAGCCCCTTTTTTACAGGGGAGGAAACATGCTCAGAAGTCAAGTGACTTGCCCAGGGTGGCTCTGCTAGGAGGTGTCAGAGAGGGGATTTGGACACAGATCTTCCTCACTTAACATCAAGTCCAGGACATTATGCCTTATGCCACCTGGCCTCTCATTATGATCTTAGGAATCTGGAAAATAAGGATTGGAGCCCTCATCTAATGTGAATGAAGGATGAATGGGTGCATATTCTATGTTTTCTATGGGTCCTTGCCACACGTTAGTGGCCACAAAGTTAGCTAACCAGGGGGGCTAATCGATCTGTTACCCAGACCAACATGCATTTAAGCACTTACTTTGTTCAAAGGGCAAGGAAACTAAGGGCCAAGTGAAAACAGGTGTGGGACCCTAGAATGCTTTTCTGCCTCCCAACTCTCCCCACTCCCAAGGTGGGCTCCCCGCATTGGAATGTGTCTCTCCCCAATCACCCCTGCTGTCTGTCCTTTCCCCAAAGCCTGTCCTCACTGTCCAATCAAAGTTCTGGGACACACCTCTGGCCGCGAGTTCTGCTAGTGAAAGGTTAAGGGAACCCACAATCCATCATTTAAAAGAACCACATGACTCTCTCCTGGGATTGTTGGGGCAGTGAGTTGAGGAAGCCTTGGTTGTCAAGTACTCCATGCGAGAAATATGCCATGCCTTGGCACGGAACGTGGGCCCTGGCACAGAGCTCAAGATGGTGAAAAAGTAATTGTTGTACTGTATCGAACTGAACCGAACTAGGCTGTGTGGAAACTGGTCCGGCCAGGGCTGGGTCGCACTGCCCTGGATTTCTATAGGCTAGCCTAGCCCGGCCTGGTCTGGGCGTCTCCAAGCCTAAGACACGCCGCTCCCCAGCTCAGCCCAACAGCACCTCGGGCTTGGGGTCAGCACCCCGCCCCCAACAAAGGAGAGCCCCTCGGCGTGGCGCAGCGGGGCGCAGGTGGGCCAGAAGCCAGGCGGCTGCGGCCTCCCCTCCCCATCTCCTCCTCTCTCTGAGGGGCCGGGCACTGGGGGGCGGCGGGATCAGGATGGGACTCGCCTTGCGGCTTTTCTCCCGGGAGATGTCCGCCTTGGAGAGCTTGGTCTCTTCATCGTTCTCCGTCGTTGCCAAGCGCCGCACCGCAAGCTGTCGTGGGGTCCGCGCGCAGAAACGCCCGGCGCGGCCTTGACTCGAGCTCCCGGTGCATAGCGAGATCGGAGTCAAGAATACGGAGCTGTCCCGCCGCAGGCCCTGCGGGGTGGCGCTGAAGGACAGCGTGGAGCTGGTCTCGAGCACCCACTGGGTCGGCCCAAAACGGGAGCCTGGAAAGACGACTTCTGTGCCCGAGGCCTCCTGCGTCATGGCTGACGCTGGCTGGGAAGTGGGGCTCTGTCTGGAATCGCAAACCCACGGGAGGGGGGGAGGGGGCGCCGCAGAGGGGGAGGTGTGACCTTGGCTAGGTCATTTGCCCTCTGTGCCTTCTCAGCTCCTTCATCTGTCAGATATGGGGCATGGGCTGGAAGAGCCCTGAGGTCTATAAGGAAGATTTAAGGAAGTGCTTCATACTTCCATCTATTCATTCCATCTCTGAGATTTAGTGAACCTTATGATGTATCCACACTACGTATAGAATTCTTTCTAACATGCCCCCCCCACTTCTAAAAATTCTACAAATCAAATGCTTTTTATAATTCGCCCAAGGGTGGATCATCTATTCCAGAGAAGCACAACTTGGGATAAAGAAAAAGGGTTACATGCCAGCCAGTACATATGTAGTCCTTGTGCAAAGTGTCGGAGGCGATCTACACTGTGCATGTGGCATTGGTCTACATGCTCACCTGTTAATATCAACAGCTGACATTTCATTGAGTGCTTTACAAATGTTATCTCATTGAATTGTCAGAACAATCCATGGAGGCAGGTGCTTTTACTCTCCCTTGGACAGATAGGGAAACTGAGACTTCCAGAAGTTAGGTGGCTTGCCCAGGATCATATGGTTGGCAAATGTCCGAGGCTGGTTTTGAACTCGGGTCTTCCTGACTTGGGGCCCATTGCTTTATCCAGTACTGGGTTACAGGTTAGCAATAGATCAGTGGTGAGGAGGAAAGAGAAGTGAGTTCCAAGGTGGCTGTACAAATTTGGACTGCTCCCTTCCTCTGTCTTCAGCCCCAGGTTTTCTCATTTGGAGTTGGACTAGATGTTTACCTTTCCAGCTTTAGGGCTACAAACCTCAAAAATGTATCTGTGAGCCTTGAGGCTAAGGGGGATGAAGAAAGGCAGGATAGGACAATGGAATGCACATTAACTCAGGAGTAGGTTTGAGATGTCAAAAGGCAACTGGTGCCTGGGGCCTGGAGCATGGAAGAAAGACTAGGGCTAGAAAACTGCACCTAAGAGTCATCTGCATGGAGATGTTTATTGAGCCCATGGGAACTCCTGAGATAACTGAGATAGTATGGGGGAGACAGAGTCTTCTAGGCCCCACAGTGAGTATGACAGATGAAGGTCCAGGAAAAGAGATTCAGAGGAAATGCAGAGAGAGCAGAGTCCTGCATATCTGCAAAGGACAGTGTCCGGGAGGAGATGGTTAACTTCAGTGTCAAAAATGTTCCAGTTTTTGCATGAACAGAATCCCTATGTCTAGAATAAGAAGAAAAAATGTGGAGTGGGAAGAGACTCTTTCATGAAGTACCCTCTTAAAAGTCTGATGACCAAGATCTATAGGGAAATGGCACAAAGGCATAAAAGGCTGAGAGCCTTTCCCCAATACATAAGTGGTGTCAACCATTTTTCCAAAAAGAATGGAAAACAATGACCATATTAAAATCTGACCTAAATCATTAATAATGATAGAAATGTCAAACAGCTTTGACTTTCCACATCACACACAACAGACTATCAAAGTTGACACAGACACCCCCCCCCCACTGAAATAGTCAGCATTGGAGGAACTGTGGGAAGAAAAGGGGCACAACATAGTCCTGTATTACTCTGAATGTGATATTGTTGAAGACATTATGGATTCTCCTAACAGCATTATCATTCAGCTCATATTTCTCTCATTTTCTTCCACAGGGATATTTGAGAGACTGTGTTCAAAGTCTCCCTGAAGTCCAAGAGATGCTATGTCTATGGTGTTTCCATTATCTATTCATTGAGTAGGATTAGAGTTATGGGTCAGCTAAAAGGTAACAGAGTAGGTCATGTTGGGCATGGTGATTAGGCTGCAACACTTTATCAGGGGAGAATTATGCAGAAAAAGTAGAGAATGTTGGAGAGGTCCATGACCAGCTCATGTCACTTCACTGAAATCCATGCTTTGTCAAAAAACCTAGAGGAAGTCCCCCAGAATGTTGGCTGGACCCCCTCCTGGAAGGATTTGCTGTAGGACAGAGAGAAGAGCTTCATAGGATGTCATCTGTACCATTCAATTCAACAAACATTCATTGAGTACTACTGTGTGCCAGTCATTCTATAAGCATTTATTTAGCACCTATCATATGCCAAGCATTGTGTTAAGTGCTAGGAATACAAAGAAAGTTGAAAGCTAGTCCCTGATCTCAAGGAGCTCAGAGTCTAATGGCAGAGGCATTGCTAGGCACTAGAGAAGCAAAAACAGTCCTTGCCCTCAGGAAGCTTACATTCTACATGGGGTAGGGGGCAGAATACACATCCCCAGAATATGTAAATACAAAATAATTTCCAGAGGTACTGGTAGCTAACAAGTGCAGGGGGAAGGGGTAGGAGTGACTAAAGGCTGCATGTAGGAGGTGCCTTTGAGCAATGCTTGGAAGAAGGTGGGCATTCTGAAAGGGGGAGATAAGGAGGGACAGTACACTTTGAGGGAACACTCACATCAACCCCAAAGGGCTCAAATCCACTGAAGGATCAAAAATCAACATGTCACTTTGCTGACACAAGGAAGAGAGAGTTTAGTTTGGTATTCTTTGCTCTCAGTGAGCTCATGGTGGCCCTCAGAAGTCACCAATAGTGCAAATTGGGAGAAAGATAGCTATTCTTGACCAGTCGCAGAGAGGGAAGTGAACAAGTGGAATAGGGGACCTAACAGCCTTCTCGGGCCCTCAGAAGCTGCCCTTTCTTCCAGGAACTGAAAGTGGTGACATTAGCAGTGTCCCATGGGTGCTCAGCACTGTTGCACAACATCATGGCAGGTCTCCAAGTTCATGTCATCCTTTCTTGGACCTACATCTTTAGTTAAGGTTTTCCTCAATCTCAGCACCATCTCGTCCCAAGCCAACCTTCACCCCAATGTTATGTAGCCCAATGTATATTGCCTCCTCCCTGCCAAAGGAGAGGGCTGGGAAGCTTTGAAATGTATTCTGGCTAGATTTTCTTCTTATCAGTTTTTTTGGTTCCTTTTTCTTACATTAAAAATTGGACTTGTGCCCAGGGCTGGAAGTACAGCTGCATTTTTTGCATTAATTAAATACCCTCAAACTTTTCACAGTTTCTATCAGTAACTGCAATGGATCTGAAAAAGATCATTCACAGGAGGAATGTGTTGTATAATCCAGGTTGATGTAGGTGGTCTAGAAACCACCTATAGAATCTGTATACTCCGCAAAGGCAATCACCACAGGGAAAAATGCGGTTTTGACAAAAGCTAAGTCCTCTAAGCTCCCTTGAGCATGGCTGGAAATCAGACTTTCTGTAGTGCGAAGGAAGGTTCCTATTGTATCACCAATCAAGACATCCCATCTTGAGTGTAATTACATCCAGCTGATGACGCTTCCATCAGCTTTGTTGACTTTTGTAATGCTCGGTATCAGAGTTCAGGTGGTGATTCTATCTTTCAGGGAAAGAAAACCCTCCATTTCCGATCTCTGACACGTACCAATGGAAGACCCAACGGATCACAGATCATATGCACATTCAGATGTCCATCTGCCTTGCCTTGGGCCCTGCTGGGGCTGACTCCCCCTGCCATCTATGACTGTTGTCTTTCTTTAACTTGATCCCTTGGATTTTCTTTCTTTCTTCTAAAATGCCATTGTCTCAGGAATCAGATATGCTCTGTCAGAAGGAAGCCCCTTGACAAAATGATTTGTCAAGAAGCCTTTTACCTATAGAACCCTGTCACTTTTTCTGTTTGGACGTTCTGCCTTCTGTGGTTCAAGTTATTCTCCCTCTGGCTGTTGCTTTTTTTTTCTTCTTACCCTCCCCCTCATTTATTTTCACAAGATATTTTTTCTCTGAGCAAAATAGTTTTGATTTTTAAAAATGTCATTATGTTGTTTAGATAGGGATCAAATACAGCCTGAAAAACTATGGTAACATAGCCAGTTCATTCTTTGCATTGAGGCAAGTCCCTTTAAGAGCTCAGTTTAACTGGGGAAATAATCCAGAGGCACAAGACTGGACCTCTTTATCAGGGAGAACAGAAACCACAGGATCAGGATATCATGACTCAAGTATTGGGCTACAGACCTTCAGATCCCACATTCCCCTCCTCCCCAAGTTAGGTGATCCAGTGGCTGGACTTTTAGACTTAGAGTCAAGCATACCTGGTTCAAATTCTGCCTCAGACACTCACTTAGCTGAGTGAGCCTGGCAAATCTCTGTGCCTCAATGACCTCATCTGTAAAATGTGGATAATAATAGCACCTACCTCACAGAGCTGGTCTGAGAATTATATGAGATAACAAATGCAAGTGCTTGGCTAACCTTAAAGTACTCTGCAATTGCTTGATGCTATAGAAATAGCAATCCCTATTCCTCCTCATCCTCTACAGTGCTCCCAGATCACATGATTGAAGGAGGGCTGCAGAGCTGCTGCTGAGGAGGTGGTTACCAGGTCTCAGCTCCACAGGGGTGTAGTCAGTCATGACTCTGGGACCCAGCTAGAAGCAGGGCCAGCAATCTTGAGGTGGGGGCACACAATGCAGCTGGCTCTGGGGTTCACCTGCCTATTTGGTGGCCATTGGTGTTTTCAGGGCTGGGAATGGAGGACCCTTCTTTGCCTGTAATGGTTTCTCCCTTGAGTTATGTCTGGGGAGGGGCTGCTGGGAGCAGGGCTGAGGGTCTAGGGGTACTTGCTCTACTCGGGCTCTCGGGCTCAGGTTTCTGGGCTATCTGCACCTGGCCTGAGGGTTTGACCTGCCCAGGGCAAGGTACCTTCTATGCTCCCATGAGCAGCTCAGCCACCCTTGTGAAGCCCATCATTTTTATAGCAGACACAACTGAAGCCTGGAGTGTTGCACAGACTTGGTGAGGGTCACATAGCCAGCATGTGCCAGAGGCAGGGCTTGAACCCTATTTATTCCTGACTCTGGGATCAGCTAGCTCTTTATGGATGACACCCAACCACAGACCCTCAGGCTGTAGGTAATGGCAAGAAACATGACAATGATCTATTGAGGCAGCCAACCCTCCTGTTCTCCAAAGCACCATCTTAAAGTGAAAGGTCCGGGCTTTGGAAAGAAATATTAGTAAAATTTGAGCTTTGGCAGGTCCTACAAATGGGAAGACTTCAAATACACCACCCAAAGCCAGGCTGGAGAGGCTTGGAAGCTCATCCCCAGAAGGCTGGCCACAAGGTGACACCAGCAGCACATGAAGCCCAACTCTCCTCATTCTGTGTCCGTCTCTACCCGCCCCCCCCCCCCCCCCACCCCCCCCACTTTTCTCTTATTAACATTTTTCAATTAACCAGAATTTCATTTTCTTCCTCACCTTCCCCCTCCCACTCTGTACATGTTCATTTGACTATCTCAGACACCTTGGCAGAAGCCCCCATGTCTGAAGCTTCCATCCCTGTTAGAAGTCCTGCCTAGGAGGAGTTTCCCAGGAAAATGTCCCATGTCTTGGGCAAGGCCCTGCCTCTCACCCCCACACACAGTCCTTTCTTCCTTCTCTGCTTATAAGAGTAACAACAAGAAGCATTTGTATAGCTTGACTTTGCAGTTCTTACCTAATTTAATTTGCCACAATCCTGGTGAAGTGGGTGCTGGAATTGTGATTCCCATTTTGCAGAAGGGCCAACTGAGGCTAAGAGGAACTTGCTTGAGGTCACACAGTGAGTAGGTAGCTGATGCTGTGGAGATAACCAATTCAGGTCAGTGGTATCACACTCAAATAGAAGCAGCAACACGTTGACTTCCAAACTACAAATTAACATCATCTACGTTGCACTGCATTTTTAAGTACATTTTCATCTGGTTTGGGTCGATTGTAAGGGGGAGTTTTGTGGGAGGGCCCACAGCCACAAGCCGTCTACTTCAGCTCATAATATTTTACTGATAGGGAAAAAGTTACAGAAAGTTGTCCTCTAACTTTGCTAAGCTTTCATGGTCCCACACGAATGCTTCATTCAGAAAGCCAGCCATGCTCACCAGGATGACATGGCCCTTCTTAAGGGGACCACTTCTCTTCTTTTTAAAAAACATCAATTCATTCATTTTTAGTTTTCAACATGCACTTTTATAAGATTTTGAGCATTACATTTCTCCCCCTCCCTCTTCTTCCCCATCCCCAGGATGGTATGCAACCTGATATGGGCTATAGTACAATCATCTTAAACATATTTCCACATTAGTCACATTGGACCACTTCCCTTCTAAGCTCTATTTAAAAGATGGTCTTATTGACAGGAGGCAGGGAGAAAGCGTCAAGTCTCTTTTGATCCAAGGACTGATGACCACAGTCATGGCTGTGCACCTAGCTGGGACACAAAACACATTATCGGTGTCTAATAAATGCTTGTTAATTCAGTTGCTGGTTGATTAACCTCTACGTGCTCCTAGTTAACTCTTTAAAAGATATAAATTTGATCTCTGTTCTCAAGGCATTCGGTGTGTGTTTGTGTGTTAGATTCATAAACAAAACATACACCAAGTAAGTGCAAGGTAATTGGTGTGGGGATGAGGGGGGTAAGCAGGGAGAAATACCAGGAAAGCCTTAATGTAGAAAGTAGCTGTACACCACAGCCTCCCAGCTAGGACAGGTCAGAGGCAGAACTTTTACCACCTCATCGTCTTGCCTCCCCAGCTGGCCCTCTACCCCTTGACACAGCTGCTTCATAGAGGAAATGGAAACTTCATATCCAAAAAAAAAATGTTAAGAGAGTTTAATTTTCTATTAATTTACTAGGAAGTTTTAAAACCTGGGGCACCTACGGCTTCCAGGGGCCCCAATCTGTGCACTTCACTCAAGTGGAATAAAGACTCTTATATGGAAAAAGAAAACCTTGATGTTCGAGAAACACATTTGGAAAAGTGATGAAGGAACATAATGGGAAACACACGTGTAGAGAAGGCTGGGCATGAGGGCGAACCTGATCGGCCATTGTTTGTTTAGAAAAGCAAACATCACATTCCAATAATATGTTGAAAGCATTAGATTTCCGACCCTTGAGAACACACACATTGAAGGCTGTGATGGGAGGATTAAGTATCAATTTCAGGCTCATTTTTTCCCCTCTTTAAATAGGTTGAGCTTTTTCTTTTCTTTTTTGTCCAAGTATATTAGGTACATTGGAAATTAATGCACTACATATGGGGTGATATAAATGAGGAAAAATGATAAGGGAGAGTAGGCTAGAGCCCAGGCTTGTGATTTCCTCAGGATAGAAAACTCTCAGGTGAGGGAATGCCATTCACCAATGAAGGTCTGCTCTTTCCAGGAATTTAGGGTCATAGAGCATTTCTGGAGGCGCTGGGAGGTTAAGGGAGTTAGCCAAGATCACACAGCCGGTTTTCATCCAAAGGGATTCTGGGACCTGGGCCTTACTAACACTGAGGCTGGTTATCTCTTTACTGTGCCTTGCTGAGTGGCACTCAATAACACAGGCTCTGGTTTGAAAGGTCACACATGAGAGAGGAAGGAGAGGAGAGCAGACACACACACACACACACAGCCATGGGAAATGTGGTGTTAAGTTAGAAATGGTAAGCTGTCATTGCTGTGTGTTTGTCTCAGTGTACGTGTGTGGTCTTGGGGTTCGGATGGCTGCCAGGATCCACCATGGGGTCAGGGTGTGCACTGCACCTAAGGGGACCTTACTTCTGGGGCTGATTGCTGCAGAATCCCACACTGAGCTTAGAGCCCTGACGGTTTTCTGGTCCAACCCTCTTTCCCTCCAGCCCAGCCACACCTAAATCATTCCAGACAGATGAGAGTGTGCCTTCCACTCCCATAGACCTCCAGAGAAGGATTCCGCCACCTTACCGTGTAACTCTAGCGTTTAACAATCTTTCTTGTCAGGGACATCCTTCTCACATCTAACCGAAATTCTTTCATGCTGCAACCAAACTGTCTCTGTGCAAATGCCAAGCCAAGGGGTGCCAGCTCTGAACAAGAACCACATATCCGCCTAAGGCCATTATTGGGGTGCTCCTTGGTCTTTTCTTCTCCATGCCAAATAATCCCCCTTCCCTTCTCCAAAGTGCTGGGAATAACCGGAGATTTTTCTCCCATACATGGAGAGCTCTGAAGCTGAGTTTCAATTCTGGGGAAGCTTAACGTTTCTTTGTCTCCTCCCACAATTATGGTGCTGTTTATTCCAGAGTTTAAGCAATCCTGGCTTTATTTGAAGAAATCCAAGGTCTGGAGGAGATATCCCAGATTGCTGACAGGCAAAGCTGGGAAGAGTAGGGGTGGCTCAAAGGAGTCAGCTAGTCTTAGAATCAACATGACTACAAGGGATGCTGGTACCTGGGGTGGCATTGGTGAATAGGTAAATTAATTCTGGGCCTAGAGTAGGTGTGGTGGCAACAGCATGAAAGGGGATCTACATTGTGAATGTAGATCTCAGGAGGGCTTTATATGCAAGGCAAGATTTCCAGACACTAATGTCAATAATCTTTTCCTAATTTCTAAATGAGTGACTTTACAATTAATCAGGTGACTGACTATGGATATGAGAGATCCTGGGAGGGCTCTCCATGACCTAAATTCTCTTGCACTCAGGTGTCAAACTACCTGAAATTCACCATTCATTGTTTCATTGATTCATGACCCTGTCCAGTCAGCCTTGTTGACCATTCCAACAACAAAATAATGGAAAAAAGGAGAGTTTTCTGAAGACACCAACATGGACACTCAGAAAACTTGTCAATTACTTTAGATTTTTAAAAGATGTAGAAAAGTTGGAAGCAAGGGCAAGTATCAGGATGGCCACAGAAGTATGTCATGGTCTTACAAGTGTGGCCATAGTACATGAGTAGCTAGGGCTAGCCAGCAAAGTGAAGGACAAGAAGAGGCAGAGGGAAGCTCTAGTGGGGAAATAGAACATGCCAGGAGGTGGGCATGATAGCACGAGAGTGAGAGTGAACATACCCAGTACTTCATTTGCCTTTATTTTCTCTGCCAAGGAAAATGACCTTTGAATGGGAAAAGGTAGGACAAAGATGGCTAAGTCAGAACTGATGCCTAAGGAAGTAGGCACGTCACTTGGCTGTCATGTCAGCATGGCCAAGTGAACTGAATCCTTATGCATTTAAACACTGGCTGACAGAATTGCTGAGGTGCTCCAATCATCTTTGAGGGATGGTTAGGAGAGCTTAGCAGAAAGATCACTGGACTGGAGAAGAGCAGAGGTTGCTCATTTTCACAGAAGGGAAGAGAATGGTGAGTGAAGCATGACAGATCAGTGACCTCAACTGCAGCTCCAGACAGAATTCTAGAATTCAATAGAAAGAAATTTTTACAAACTGAGGCAATCCCATAAAGAGCCAACACATCTTTGACAAGAAGCCATGCCATATAAAACTAATTTCCTTTTTTTGTCAAGGATGTCATTCTCCATCTATCTATCTATCTATCTATCTATCTATCTATCTATCTATCTATCTATCTATCTATCTATCTATCT
>NW_027185872.1:1747965-1775537 GCF_028583685.1 Petaurus breviceps papuanus
GTCTGTCTGTCTGTCTGTCTGTCTGTCTATCTGTCTATCTCCCTGTCTGTCTGTCTACCTATCCTATATGGGTGCAAGGGATTGTAGTCAACATAAATTATCTAGATTTTAACAAAGCATTCAGCAAAATGGCTCTTGATACTCTGTCAGAGAAGATGGCAAAATCATTGCCTACATAATTACACACACTGTTGCAGGTTGATTTGAAAAGGTTAAAAGGCTGAACCTAAAGAATAGCCCTTAAAGTTTTAATGTCAGTTTGGAAACAGGCCTCCAGTGCAGTTGCCCAAGGGATACAATTTTGGCCTTGTCTCTTATTTTTTAAATTAATCATCAGTGATTAAAGTTAGCCCTGGCATGCTAGTCATGTTTGCAGATTATACAAAGTTCAGAGGGATAGCTACCTTGATAGATGATGGAATCAGGTTCTGGAGAGATTTTGACAGGTTCAACACTGCTCCGAATCGACCAAGACAAAATGTAATAGGGATAAATGGAAAGTTATATACTTAGATTTTTTTTTACCAGTACAGGATGCAGAGGGGATGACTGAACAGTAGTTTATATCAAAAAATAGTAACAGCCAACATTTACATAGTGCCTTACAGTTTTCAAAGCACTTTATGAAAATGTTATCTCATTTGAACCTCACAACAGCCCTTGGAGGCAGGCACCATTATGATCACCATTTTATAGTGGAGGAAACTAAGGCAGACAGAGATGCCCAAGTGATGCAGCTAGTTAGTGTCTGAGTCAGGATTTGAACTCAGGACTCCCTGACTCCGGGTTCTAGCGCTCTGTGCATTGTGGTGGAACCCACCCACTTGAAAACCACCTGTTGGTTGCAGGGGCCCAGAAGGTCCAAATGAGCCAGTAGTGTGCCTCACAGCCAGAGCTGCCTACCAAGAGCACAGGTCCAGGATCAGGAAGCTCTGTGTTCCATTGGTACCTGCCTGAGGCAGGTGTTCTCTAGTGTCATAGCATAGAAGGGACACTGACAGGCTGGAGCCCCTCCAGGTGTAAGGACAAGAGAAGACCCCAAGTGTAGAGATGGGTTGACAAACCTCAGGAAATAAGCCTAGAGAAGAGAAGACATTTGGGAGACCTAATGTGGTCCTCAAGTAATACCCCAGGCTGTCCCTGGGGAGAGAGAACACACTTTGTCTGCCTGATCTCAGAGGGCAGAATGAGGTGGAAGTTACAAAGAGGTAAACTGAGACTTGACTTCAGGAGAAACTTCCTAATGATCAGAGCTGTGCCAGAGAAGAAGGCTGTCTCAGGCAAGATTGACTTCCTTCTCTGATTATAGAAGGGATGTTTCTGCTAGTATGACCTGAACTAAATACTCACTGTGCTTGCTTCTAGCCCTAAGGTTCTGGGAGTCTGTTTGATTCTATCTTAATAGCTCATATCCACAAGGGTCTTTAATGTTTTCAAAGCACGTTATGAGGAATGGACCCTCCCAACAAGATGGGGAGGTGTGACAGAAATTATTCTTATTCCCATTTTCCAGTTGAGGAAACTGAGGCTCAGAGACTAACTCAGTCATGGTCACACAGCTAATAAATGTTAGAGGCTGTATTTGAACCCAACTCTAGTATTCTTTCCGTGAGACCACACTGTCTCAGAATAGTCCTGAATGGTGTGATTATGTATTTATGTAGACTTGACTGCCATTCATAGACCTATGTTAGCTGTTGGTAAGACCTTCATTACTGCAGCCTGAAGTTCTAGAATGATCAGTGGATTGTTCCAGACTCTAGAGGAGTCTGGAGACCAGGATTCAAGTCTGGCTCTGCTACTGCCTAGCTACGTGACCTTAAACTCTCTATCTGAGATTCCTCATCTGGGAAATATTTGAAAACCTTCTAGCCATGCTTCTTGTGAGCGGCATACATTGTGGAGGAAATCCCGCTGCCGATGTCTAAAGCGAGAAGCATGATGACAATATGTGCTACAATGTCTGAATTCCCTGGGTTGTTCTCTTCCCAGCCTGGAAGGATCAGAGTACAGACACAGGGAGGGAAGCTGTCATGTCATCTCCAAAGGGCTCACTGGGAATGTGGGAACCACACGTAGCAAACCTCACACCTTCGACAAAAGACAGCCCTGGATGGGATCAAATTGACTCATTTTTTGGCATCACAACTTTCCACATCTATATGCAGAAGGCTGACAGTGAGTCTGGGATAAAAGTTATAGCACTGAACTTGGAATGAGGTCTAGATTTGAATGTCAACTTTGCCATCTGCTAGTAGGACTAACTTTTCTCCTTTGAAAAATGGGACTAATAATACTAGTGGCACCTCCCTCACAAGATATGGACTTCAGGATGAATTCTACATAGTTTCCATAAAATCACATATCACAGTGTGCACAATAGATGTTTTGCATCCAGTTGGTTTTACCTGTGTGGATGGTTAAGCCAAATTCTTTTGAATGATCATAGATTTCACTGAAGAGGTTTGACAATATCCCTGGGTTAGATACAGCCAGAACCACATCAAGCAATCAAGCATTTATTAATTGTTCACTATGTGTTGGACATTCTAGGGACAGGAGCTTCTGGAAGACAGAGTCCACCATCCACAGAAGTCTCTCTTCAACTTAGATTCTATACTAGATTCCTTTCATGTGACTAGCAAACACCTTTGGTGATTCTACATTCCCATGTTTTATTCCTAAGATGATGTTAGTGGGAGACAATGTAGAATAGCAGGAAGAGGGCTTGCCTCCGAGCCAAGATGGTCTGGGGACAAGTCCCATTTCTCCTACTGGCTGTGTGACCTGGAAAAATCACTTGAGTTCTTCATGTTCCAGGAAACCTTGTAAGATTATAAGTGAAAAATAATTACTGATCTGTATTTGTAAAAGAGGTTGCCTATAGTAACAAAATTATAGGTACAATAAAAATGGCATGAGTAATCAGAGGGTGATCCAATAAAGTTCCCTTTGCTGTTACCGTCTTCCAGGAATCTTGTATAATTTTGAGGTCTATATGGGAGGCACCTTGCTGAGGGCAGGGAGAGGGGTAGCTTGCTTTGGAGGGTTGCTTTGCAAATCTTGGAGGGATAGAGAGATGAGGAAGGAAGGGGAGGGTCTTTTTTTCTCTATGAGGAGCCTAAGCTAACATAGCCTATGCTAACAGACTCCCCAGCAGTGGCAATGGATGGGTGGATGGATGTGTGTGGGAGAGGATCTGTGGCTTTCAGGTGGGTGATGTGACTTGGCTTTACTGTTCATTGGGAGAGGGCCCAAGCATGAGCAATCTCATCCCCCAAGCTGGTGAGAAGCTGAGAAACAGAAAGGTGGATTTACATGGAGAGCTCAGGTGTGATATCGGGGGCACTGATCTGGGGAGACTGTAATCTAAGATTCTAAGCTCTGGCTTAGTATCACGTGATAAAGATGGCCTTGCCAAAGACAGCTCTGCTCGCTTCAGTGGAGGTGCTTCTTTCCTTTGACTTCAAGTCAAGCAAATTCTTTGCTGGTGTATTTGGATAAGAGAAGTTTTTCTCATCAAAATTCAAAGTAGATTTAGAGCTGGAAGTTACCTTTGTGATCTTCTAGCTCTGTCCTCTCATTTGCTGGATATGGAAACTCAGACCCCGTGAATCAGTCCATCAAGAAACATTTATTAAGTGCTTACTATGTGCCCGGCCCTGTGCCAGAAAACACAAATATAAGCAGAAATACCTTCTGTGTCCTCAAGGAGCTTACATTCTAATGGGGAGAGATGACCCATAAGAGGGAGTTAAAAGGTAGAGGTGCAGACGTGCTTGCCCAAGGCCCCCTCCTTAAATCAAGGCTCTGGGAGCAGCCATCCAATCAGAGGGAGAGGCTGCAGGAGTGGACTGGGGCTGAATGGAGATTCCAGGATGAAGAGGTTTCTCAGACATGGTAGAGCAAATCCAGAGTGCAGACTGAGGAGGAATAAAGGTCATTTTCCCAGGGTCACCCAG
Organism: Petaurus breviceps papuanus; assembly: GCF_028583685.1. Taxonomy (NCBI): domain Eukaryota; kingdom Metazoa; phylum Chordata; class Mammalia; order Diprotodontia; family Petauridae; genus Petaurus; species Petaurus breviceps. The sequence goes on from NW_027185872.1 coordinate 1,751,928, forward strand.
GTAAGCAGTGACAGTTGCAGAATTTAAACCCCTTTCTCTGATAAGGAGTAAACTCATTCCAAACAGAACTGGATGCCTCAAATTAACTCCATCCGGGAGATGCTTGATGGCAGGCAGAAAGTTTGCTGCCTCCACCTGCCTGGCTACCCCTGTTTCTGGACATATGTGAGTGAGAAGTGGGGGCTGATGGACACTGACATGAAGAGTGACATTACCCAAGTTATCTCATTTCAATCACAATCACCTCCCTTGTGCAAGGCCCTCGGGGCTTCATGATTTCTCGTTGGTCCTCACCACAGAACTGAGAGACCTGCAGGGCAGGCATTTTTTTTTAATTGGGGGAAATAGCTGAAATGACTTGACAATTTTTAGGCACTGAATTCTAGAAAGGACATTGGTTAACTGGAAAATGTTGAGAAGAGGGCAAACAGTAGGGAGAAGGGATCAGAGATTGTCATATGAAGACTGGGTGAAAAGAACCCCAGATAATGTAGCCAGGAAAAGAGAAGATTTTGGTGGAGATAGGCTACCTGCCCAAAAGCATTGGAAAGGTTATTGTGGAAGAGGAGGGATAATTCTTCTCTTTGGACCCAGAGGGCAGAACGATGCCAAACATATAAAGGCAAATCAGGTTAATGTGGGGGAAGAATCCCCACAACTCCCACAAGTCAGAGTTGTCCCAGAATGCAATGGGCTGCCTTGGGAGGTGGTAAGTCATTGGAGGTCTTCCAATGGAAGCTAGAAGATCATTTGCCAGAGATTTAGCAGAGAGAATTCTTGTTTAATTACAAGTCAAGGGCGGCTAAGTGGCACAGTGAATAGAGCACCGGCCCTGGAGTCAGGAGTACCTGAGTTCAAATCTGGCCTCAGACACTGCACACACACACACACACACACACACACACACACACACACAAAACTAGCCATGTGACCTTGGGCAAGTCACTTAACCCCAACTGCCCTCCAAAAAGCAAAAAAAAAAAAAATTACAAGTCAAGCCAAATAGTCTCCAAAGTCGCTTCTGATACTGGGGTTCTGTGATGCTCTGACTTACCCAAGGTTACACATCCAGGAGCTGGCAACGATGAGCTTCCACTCCCATCCCACCAGCCCCCTCCCCCAGTCCTCCTGCTCCAGAGCTGCCCCTATTTTGTTCTGGCCAGATTCCAGTTGATTATCCAAGTCCCTCTGGTTAATAGCAGTCAGTACCTTCAGACTACACGCTTGGACCCTATGTCATTCGATGCCTTTGGGCATCCTTCCAAATGCTGGGATGCATCCAACAATCGTGTACACTCTGACATTGCTTAGCAGGCTATGATCACAAAGACCTGTAGGCAGGAGACGACAGGCTACAGAACAGTCGCTCACCCCCTCTCATTAGCTTGTTTTGGCATGGGCCATACACAATAACTTGTTTGATCATGACTGGAATATGTATGAGCACATACTTGTATCTCTGTACATGCAGCAATGTACCAATGCTCAGCGTTTATCATGTATGCATGTGTGTGTGTAAAAGACTGGGACATCAGCCCATACATAGCCAGGAAAGAAGGATTTGTTCTCTACAATGTATGACTTGGTCTTGGGTTGAGTCTCAACTTCTGTAGGCCTCAGTTTCCTCATCTGTAAAATGAACAGGTTTGACTTATCTTCTGACTCAAGTTTTGTGATCCTGTGATCTTGATCTCCTTTCTTCATGGATGGATTCTGAGGGACCTTGGGCTGGACCCTTTCATAGTATAATTAGCTGTGGTCCATTTTATCCTCTGGATCCTGAGAAATTCTTTGATGCCATGGGGTTCCTCTAATTGAATACAAGCCCTTTGAGGTCAAGACTCAAAGTATCTCAGTACCTCACACAGGGCCTTGTACATAGTGGGTGTTTAGTAAACACTTGTTGAATTTAATTGAGTTGGAACGATTTAGTGTTCCTGGAAGGATAGGGCTGGGATATATGAACTTATGCAAGTAAAGAGGGTCCCTGTCTGAGCTTTCTTACCCAGAGCCATCCCCTCTGAACTTTGTTAGGACACACTTCTTTGTCTACCCCTTTTTCTTGAGAAAATATTTTCACTTGTGCAAAATTGTGAAGTAATAATATTAATAATAACTTTTATACAGCCCTTACTATATGTCAGACACTGTGTTAAGTACTTTACAACAGCCCTGGGAGATATGTGCTATTATTATCCCCATTTTACAGATGACAAAATTGAGACAAACAGGTTTAGTGTCTTGCCCAGGGTCACACAACTAGTAAATATCTGAGGTCACATTTGAACTCGGGTCTTGCAGATTCCAGGCCCGGCCCTCTGAGCACCATGGCTCCCCCAGCTGCCCATTCTTCTTTTTCTTTAAAATCCCCCCACAACATCACCCCAAGAAGGCGGGAAGTGGGACAATTTCTTTAGCATCCTCCACAGAGTGAACACTTAGGATATGGTTTTCCAAACCTCCCATGAAGCAATGTACCCTTTTCTAAGTAGCCTCTCTTAACCAACCAATCCATCAAATATTTATGAAAACAACAATTTCTTATAAATTTTCTGCAAATTAAACCAACTCAGAAGTGCAGCAGCGACGGAGCCTCTTTAGCCACAAACTTTGCCTTCAGAGAAGCCTGCCTTCTGGAACACTCTTCCCTAGGAATCCCTTGTCAGCACTCATCCTCAATCCAAGAGCTTATGTCTTGGGGAATCCCTCAGTGTGGTCCTCTCTTAGGATGGTACTGGGATAGACTCAATACAAATTCTTCTGCTCGGCAACCCTGATCCCAGCTCTCTGGAACTCTCTTCCTTAGGAATCCCTTGTCAACACTCATCCTCGATCTAAGAGCTTATGTCTTGGGGAGTCCCTCAGCCCGGTCCTCTCTTAAGATGGTACTGGTATGGACTCAATACAAATTCTTCTGCTCGGCAACCCTGATCTCACACAAAGCAAGAGCAAAATTAGACCTTATTGAAAGAGAGAATCAAGAAAACTACATTTTAGTAAAACATATCATAGACAATGAAGTAATATCAAAACATTTTACAGTTAGTTTCTCTCATAAAGGTATCATTTCTCAAATATATAGGCATTTAAGTCAAATTTATAAAAAGAAGAGCTATTCCCCAACTGATAAATGGTCAAAGGATATGGACAGGCAGTTTTCAGAAGAAGAAATCAAAGTTATCTATAGTCATATAAAAAATGCTCTAAATCACTATTTCTTAGAGAAATGCAAATTAAAATGACTCTGAAGTACCACCTCACAACTAACAGAAATGACAAGTGCTTGAGGGGATGAGAGAAAACAGATACATTAATGAATTGTTGGTGGAGAAGTAAACGGGTCCAACCACTTTGGAGAACAATCTGGAACAATGTCCAAAGGGGCATAAACTGTTTGTACTCTTTGATCCAACAATATCCCTATGATATCTGTACCCCAAGGAGATCAAAGAAGGAAAATGACCTATATATATTAAAAAATACCATTGCTCTTTTTGTGGTGGCAAAGAATTGGAAACTGAGGGAATGGAATTGGGGGATGGATGAGTAAGTTGTGGTATATGATTGTGATGGAATACTACCATGCTATAAGAAATGACAAAGTGGGGGGGGTGTAGCAGCAAGCACCCCAAGCGTCCTCAGGGTTTGCAGCTACCACAGGTTCTTGGATCTGCTTTGTTAAAGGAAAGCAACTCAAAATGGGTTAACAAGCTTATTTTAATCAGTCAGACATATATCGTTTTCCTTGTTCAGGAGAAAAGGTCAGCACCCTGAACCTCAAAGTATACAGGCATAATTATCAAGACAGAAACATCAAGTAGACAGATTTCCAAACTGTCCAACCATTACATCCATACCCAGTCAACATCTGGGTTTCCACATCTGGGTTTTTCAAAGCCGGGGGACTCTCAACAACGGCTTCCCAGAATTCAGATCAAATCACAGAACACTTCTCAAAGTGAGTCCCAAAACAAAGCTACACATCAGGGCTTATATAGCCTTCTCCTGGCTCAGAGAATGTAACAACCTTATTGACTCACTGGCCAATCAAGAAGTATCTACTGAAAAACAAGCCTCCCCCACCCCAGGCTTCAGGTGCACATTAGCCTAGGGGCAGGGAAGATCTTTAAGGGACATGAAAGATCTTGGGGCTGAATGTAAGGCTTATGGGATTTAAAGATCTTCCATGCCCCATTGGACGTGCTGACATAGCAGGAAGGGGCGGAGCAAGAGAAAGCGGAAAGCCGAGCTAGCGTTCCTGCGGTGGCTGGCGGTGGTTGCGACGGCGGCTGCGACGGCGGCAGCAGCAGCAGAGGCAGCGGCAGCGCGAAGCCCTTTTTTGAGTTAGGACTGCTAAGGACTTTCTGCTAAGGACTCCTGCTGAGGACTGCCAGGGGCTGGAGCTGCTGGGAGCACGCTTCCAGGACGCTGGGTGGTTGCTGTGCGTGGGGAGAGGAGGACCTTTGCCTGAGGTAGCCTGTTCTGTTTTAAAGGCTTGAAAATGTGGGTGCTTTCTACTTTATCTACCTGTGCCAATGTCATAACTACTCTGATGGCTTTCACTTTCTGGTTTTGGGACTCAGTCTTTTGGTATCTTAATAAATTTTCTAGTTTATTTCCCCATATGGCAAGCATGACGTATTTTGTGATGGATAATTATATCAGCATATTTGTAATCTCTATAGGCATTGTGAATATGGCATTGCTGATACAGGGGGTCAGAAAAAATGGCAAGACCTATATGAACTAATGCAAAGTGAAGTGGGAAGAACCAGGAGATCAATGTGCACAGTAACACCAATGTTGTAATGATGCTCAACTGTGAAAGGTTTGGGTGCTCTGATCATTACAATAATCCAAGATATTTCCAAAGAACTCACGATGAAAAAAATTCTCTCTACCTCCAGAGAGAGAATTAATAAGCTCTAAGGGCATATTGAATTGTAATTTTCTTCCTTCCTTCCTTCCTTTCTTCAATGTGGCTTATATGGAAATATGTTTTGATATGATTTTACATGCATAATTAACATTATATTGCTTGCCTTCTCAGTGAGGGGGGAGGGATGGGAGGTAAGGAGGGAAATAATTTGGAATTCAAAATTTTGAAGGAAATAAATGTTAAAAATAAATTTATTTTAAAATAAATCACATTCCTTCTCTCCTGCAGTGTATCTTTCTGGGGTCCTACAACCAGAGTCCTGGCAATAAGTCTTTCTTTAGCATATGTCCATCTGTTCATCTATTAAGTACCTTCTACATGCCATGCTGGTCATTGGAGGAAATAGGAAAATGCAGGAGAGATTGTGTCTGACCTCAAAGAGCTCACAGTCTGCTACCAGCTGTGTGGCATTAGCATTTTGAAAATTGTCTACCTAGGGGTGGCCAGGTGGCTCAGAGAGTAACAACACCGGCTCCAGTGTCGGGATGACCTGGGGATCGAATCTGGGCTCAGATACTTAGCACCACACCCAGAAATAACTGGCTGTGTAACCTTGAACAAGTTATTTAACCCTGATTGCTTAAAAAAAAAAAAAGAAAGAAAATTTTCCACCTAAACTATTATCCAACTCTTCATCATGGCATGAAATATGCCCCAGGTTCCTGAAGATGGTGCTGATGAAATTGGAGCCGTCACAGGTTGTACTGAGCTGGAAAACCTTCATGTGTGGGCTTCAGCAGCATTTACACAGCGTGTTCAAGTTCACAAAGCACTTTACAAACATTATTATGTCTTATACTCACATCGTCAGAGGCAGGTGCTACTATTATCCCCATTTTCCAGATGACAAAAGAGAGTGATGAAGTCCCTTGCCCAGTGTTGAGCAGCTAGTAATTATCTGGGGTCAAATTTGAGCTCAAGTCTTCCTGAGATTCTAACTAATGCACAACCTATCCGAGATATTTGCTTGCTGAAAACAAGCCTTCCCAAAGGTTCTTCACAGGCAGTTGTCTGTGAAGATAAAGATCGTCTACAAAGCCGTGGAGAAGGGCTGATTTCCTCATTGGACCAATGAAGTCACAAAGATTTTTATGTAAATATTGAAGGAGGTGGGAAAGCACTGTGCTTAGAAACAAGAAAAGACTAAGTTCAGATCCCACCTCAGTCCTTGTTTGATCCCAAGCAAGCTTCACTTTGCTCATTTGTAAAATGAAAAGAAAATGGAAAAAAAAAATACAATACCTGTATGGCCTATGTCATAGAGTTATTGTGAGGATCAAAATAAATTATGAACATCATACACTTTAAAGGACTCTGCACATGTCAGGCATTATGATTGTGTCAGAAATAATGACAGAGGCTGATGCTTAAGAGCCTGGTCAACTGGAGGAGCTTACACGGCCAAGGCCACTGTAAGACCTGGATGGTGCAAGAAGAGTCTGATTTTGCCTTCTCAAAAAGTTTCAGTATCCCCAGGGAGGGATTCAGGCTGAGGGATGGCAATGATAATCTTTTGCTGTTCCTTCTTGGAAAAGAGGATGAACTGGTCAAGGTCAGGCTTTTTATCTTGATGAAACTGTGTCATCACCCAAAACTGTCCTTAGCCTGCAGCAGCAGCAGGGCTGACATCTCCTGTTGGCATGCAGTATCCCTGGAGAGAAGGTGCCTGACCTCACCTGCCAAGACAATCCAGGCCCAGAACTCAGAAATGCCTCTTGGCAGAATCTCTTCTCTTAAAAGTCAATGTCATCTGGGTTCCTTGTGCCCATCTTGGTGCTTGGTGTGTGTGTGTGTGTGTGTGTGTGCATTTGGGGGCTTGCCTCATACAAATGAAGCCACAATAACATCTGAATTCACATTTTTTTTAAAGCAATTGGGGTTAAGTAACTTGCTCAAGGTTACATGGCCAGTTATTATTTCTGGGTGTGGTGCTGAGTATCTGAGCCCGGATTTGATCCAGGTCATTCCAACACTGGAGCCAGTGCTCTTACTCACTGAGCCACCTGGCCGCCCCTAAGCAATTGGGGTTAAGTAACTTGCTCAAGGTTACACGGCCAGAACCTGGGTGGGTGCTAAGTGTCTGAGCCTGGGATTCGATCTCCAGATCTTCTCAACACTGGAGCCGGTGCTCTTACTCGCTGTGCTACCTGGCCACCCCTTGAATTCACTATTAATAGGCTCTGTAGTCTTCATTCTTCAGTGACATTAAATAATAGCTCTTCCATTTTGACTTGAGCCTACCAGAACTCAGCCATAGCGTCTTTGAGAAGCCAATTTGGACTCTTACTATATTTCACTTTTCCACCAGAGGGTGTCTCTCAAGCCTCTCAGCTGAGAGCTTTCCTGACTGAAACAATAGCAGCATCCTTATTGTCAGTCTGGTTTCATTTAACTACTGTAAATAAAGCATAGTTCTAGTCTGGATTCTACTGAAAGCTTTAGTCTGAATCAGAAATGCCTGTTTTTCTTATATCATAACTATCTGGAAAGTAAAAGACGAATTTCTTTCAGATCTTTCATGATTCCATGATATGCTTAGAAATTCTGGAGGGGGAAATCTTCAAAAGAAGGACACCAAATCATATGAAGTTCCATTTATCTGTGTACTGAGATTGAACTGTCAGTGGATGAAGTAAGAGGGACATCTTGTCATCCAAAGCATCTTAACCTTTGACATTCAGACTGAGATGAACATGACAAGATTACATGTTTGGACTGCACTTTTGAGAGAGATGTACGGGCAAGTGGAGGGCCCAAAGGAAGCTGGCAAAATCAAAGGACATAAGAAAACCTCTGTTTAAAAAAATTTTTTAAAACCAAGCCAGCAGATCCCAAGGAAGCTATTGACCATTGGTGAAGAGAATTTCACAGTTATATTTTCCTCCCTACTTTGGGATGCTGAGATTTGTAATTCAACTCTAAGAAATTTTGGGCAAGGAAAAGAAGCAGCATCTTGTGAATAGAGGGTGGGCCTTAAAGAAAAACTGGGTTCAAGTCCTATCTTTGACAGAAATTATTCATGTGACCCTGGGTAAGTCACTTAACCTCTCAATGCCCTAAGCAACCCTCTCTAAGACTATAAGTTGTGGAGAAAATGCCAACTTGCATTGACACAGGGACTTTTCTCATGTGGGAGTTCCCTATGTCAACTAAATCACAGGTCGCATTCCATCCCTATTTCTATGAATTTGTCATGGTCCTTATTTAATGCTTACATGAATCCATGGTGCCATGGATATACATGTTGTCTTGACTGGTGCAGATCACAATTTATTCACACCTTCACATCCTGAATGATTCTAGTTCCTTCCTTCCTTCGTTCCTTTCTTTTCCTTCCTTCCTCTCTTCCTTTTCCTTCCTTCTTCCCTTCCTTTTCCTTCCTTCCTTTTCCTTCCTTCCTCCCTTCCTTTTCTTCCTTTCTTTTCCTTCTTTCCTTCCTTCCTTTTCCTTCCTTCCTTCCTTCCTTCCTTCCTTCCTTCCTTCCTTCCTTCCTTCCTTCCTTCCTTCCTTCCTTCCTTCCTTCCTCCCTCCCTCCCTTGCTCCCTTCTTTCTTCCTTTCACAAGCATTTATTAAATGCCTACCAAAAGCTAGGCACCCTTATTGTCCATATTGTTCAATACATCTTCTATCAAGTATTTGCCCAACATCTAGAGGCCTGACTTCCTCTGGGCTTTGTAATATTTCACAGATCCCAAAGCTGCCTTCAAACTGTCTAGCTTTTACTCCTCCCCTTCCCATCCTGCTGGTTCACCTGTTCTGACTCCATAAGCCCTCTCAGATGTTTTTCAGACCCTTACCCATGGACACAAGTCATCCCTGGCATCAGACTACAGTTTCCTTTCACCCATCAATCCCTTCCCACTGCTGCTCTGTTCCTTGGCCATCTGGGCTTTTCTAAAGCCTCGCCACTATGTAGCTTCTTTTGGAACGCAGAACTGGACACGGACACTGGGCCAATGCCTTCTTCCATTGGGGGCACACCTAGGTAAGGGCAATATTTTCATTGATTCAGGTCATCAACCTCCCTGAGAATTCAAGTCTTGGAGAGCTTCCAGAGATGGGTTAAGAGACATGCCTGCGGGACTGAGCCTAGGTCCTCCTGCCTCTGTGATTTTCTCTCATTTATACTTCGCAGTGGGAAATCTTAAAAACCCTAAATTCTGTATCCTCATGCCCACGCAGCCTGTGAAGGTGAAATCAAGTTGGGATGTTTACCACTAGGATGATGCTGGTATTAAAAAGTTAGGATTTGGTGCTGAAGTTTCCCCAATCCTGTTTCTTCCTTCTGGTCAATTTTGGGCCCAGCGCTTTGTCCACTCACAAGATTTGTCCCACCTCGGGGTCGACAGCCTTCCTATCCCCACCTAAACTGATACAGTGTGCTACACTTTCATTTGGAATACTTCCTTCTCTCTTGGCTTCCCCAGTGCCACACTCTCCTAGGATCCCCTTCCCTCTCTGTCTCCCTTGCTTCCTTTTCTGCTTCCCCATCCAATGCTGGTACTCTCCAAGGTTCTGTCCTTGGCTCTCTCCTCTCTCCCTAGGCAAACGCATTCAATCACATGACTCTGGCCAATGTATATCTATTTCCAGCCCCAGTGTCTTTTCCAGACTCTAAATTGGAGTCTCCAGCAGTTGGCTGCCTCCTATTTCCCTCAAGAATAATCAACACTTCATCAATCAGCAAGTGTTTATTAAGTCCTTCTTACATGCCAGGTACATGGTCAGAAGAGTTGCTTAGACTGCAGCTGGGAGCTGCATAGCTAAATTCATCTAGGGAAACTAGGAGGCAAGACCTCACGGTCCACAAAGACACATCTGCCCATGAAATGCTGGGCATGACAAACTTGACTTACTGAGGAAACTTACACCTTCCATTTTCTACAAGGATGACAACTTCATGCTCAACCTTTGACCAAATCTTTTTTTTTTGCCTGGCCAAAGAATGCCAGGGTCTGCTGGCATATGCTCATGCCCCTTCCATGGGCTCCTCATCTCAGTGCCACTCTAGGACTTGATCCTGGGTTCCAAACAAGTGCCCCATACTCCTGGTCCCTGCCTGGATGGGAATGAGCCCAGTTTCAGTCTTTCCTTATTTCATAGCCCAGTCCAGCCCAGCCCAGAGAGCCCTGAGGAGCAGCATCATGGGGATGGCTCATTGATGTCTCAATCCCATCATGTTCTTAATTTATTTTATTATTTTCTCCCTAGATTTTTACTTGCCCCAAGTTCCCTGTTTCTAAGTGCTGTCAGCCAGCCTTCCTTGTTAAAATTTTGTTGCTGCCTTTGCTTCTTCTCTTTTTCTTACCTTCTATATAAAGTCAACTACCAAGTCTTTAGACCATGTCTCAGTACCATCTCCTACAGCCATTTCCTCTCTGACGCTTCCACCTGTGTGACCTTGGACAAATCACTTAACCTCTCTGTGGCTCAGTTTCTTTACCTGGCAAATGGGGACATTAGGCTTCTGAAGTCCATTCCATCCATAGATCTAGCATCCTAAAGTCACATGGTGGGCTCTTGGCCATGACTTAGAGTAGTCTTCTCACCTTGGCCCACATCTCCTTGCTTTTATAGCACTTCCAGATTCATCGTTCACTTATAGATACAATGTGGCATAGTGAACAGAGTGTTGGCTTAGAGCCCAGAAAGACCTGGGTTTGGGTCCTGCTTCTGACACATATGGGTTGTGTGACCCTGGCCACATCACAGCTGCAGAGAAGGTACTGACCTACATGCAGGAAGGTAGCTCCCTGATCTCAGAGTTTCCTGTCAGTGAAGTGACAGCCCCAAGCCCTATTCCAATCTTGATCCCTATGCACAGTTCTGATTGCCAAACTGCTAATTAAAAATCTTTCAATGGGTCCTTATTGACCTAAGTCCAAGCTCTGCAGATGGGCATCCAAGTCACTCCCTAGTCTGGAGCCATCCTGCCCTGCCCATCAGCTCTGCCCTATCCTCTGCCTTTCTGTGTAACCCACACTACAGAAGAAAAAAATTGCTTGGAGTCCCCCTCATACAGCTTGCACATTCCAACCTCCAGAACTTTGTCCATGCTGTTTCTGATCTCCAGAATGCTGATTCCACTTGCTGGAATTTTATCCTTTAAACCCTAGCTCCAGACCCACCTTCTCCATGGGGCTGCCCAGATCTTCTCATTTAATAGGAAAATTTTCTTAGACTTCACAAAACATTGTTTCCACTTTTTTTCTGTTTTTTTTTTTTGTCTCAGTGAGGAAAAAGTGAAAGACATTATTATCATCATGTGTTCTTTTGCCACATGAGAATGCAGAAGCCAGAAGAGCTGACTTCAAGTATGGTCCCTGGTGCATATTGGCTGTGTGACCCTGGGCAAGTCACTTACTTCTCAGTGCCCTGGGCATCTCTCTGAGACTGAAAGTTGCAGGTGAAGTGCCAAACTGTATCCTTAGCAACAGTCCTGAACCAGTGAGAACACAAGTACAGACACCATTTCTATTTTATCAATCAACCAATAAACATTTATTAAGCACGCACTACATTCCAGGCTCTATGCCAAGGACTAGGGATACAAAGAGGCAAAAGGGGCTTATGATCTAACGGTGGACTGGGGCGGGGGGAGGGAGGGGGGGACAAGTACACGAACAGGTACTAACCAGCTACATGCGGGATAAATGCGAAATGATTCCCAGAGGAGGCTCTGGGACTCAGAGGGGCTGGGAAGGCTTCCTGTAGAAGGGGTTTTAGCTGGTACCTAAAGGAAGCCAGAGAGGTCAGTGGTTGGAGCCAAGGAAAGTGCTCCTGGAGCGGGAGGGAGAGTCAGGGTATGCCGGAGGGAAGGGAGGGAGGGTCTTGTTTGGGGAACAGCCGGGAAGCCAGTGTTAGTGATGTTGGGAGGAGCAAGGTGTAAGAAGACTTCAGAGACAGGAGGAGGCTAGGTCATGAAGGACTTGAGATGTCCGACAGAGCATCTGGGCTTTGAGCCTGGAAGCCATAGGGAGCCACTGAGTAGAGGGCGACACGGTCTTTAGTGGCTGCCAGGGAAGAGGAGGGGGCGTGTTCTAGAGAGGCTGCAGAGGCAAAATCAGCAGGTCTCGGCAGCAGGCAAGATATGGGAGGTGAGAGATAAAGTGTGCATGTATCCTCTCCCTCTCCTATGGCCCTGGATACCCAGTGCTTTGTACGCTATGGGTGGTGTCTGCTGGAGACAGCGCAGGGGAAAAACGGACTTGGAGTGCGGTGAGACATCAGCGCCAGTCTCAGCTCCAATACCTGCCAACTGTGGGATCTAAGTCCTCTCACTTCCCTGAGCCTCAGTTTCCTTAACTATAAAATGGGGGCAAGCGATAGTCATACTCCCTACCTCAAGGGATGTTGTGAAGTTTTGTGATGCCCTTGATCAGTGGGAGCCATTATCATATATTTGTTGAATGGAGTATAGGAGCCATCAGTCCCTGCTCAAGATTTCATATTCTCTACACCTTAAGGAAGTGAAAGGCAGAGAGGCACCTGAAGTCGCTGCCTCAGTTTGCCCTGGGAGCCTCTTTACTTTCCTCTCTCTATCCCTGATCAGCTTAGTAACTAAAGGTGAAATGACACTGGCCACACAGGCCCAGGGGATTCGTGAATAGAATTCAGAGGGATCTATCAACTTGGATACAAGAGAAAATTACACCATTCTTTCCACTAACCACTAAAGCAGGTAATGGACAGCTGCAGATAAAACGCTGGATTCAGAATTGGCAAGATCTGAATTACAATCTTGTCTCGGACATTGGATAGCTGTAGGACCCTGAGCAAGGCACTTAACCTCTATTTGCTTCAGTTTCCTCATTTGTAAAATGGGTATAAAAACACACCCTGCCTCCTGGGGTTGTTGTGAGAACCAAATGAGACTTTTTGTAAAACACTCAGCACAGTGCCCCGCACATAGTGGGTGCTTTCTAAATGCTTCTTTCCTTATCTTCCCTTCCCTCCTCACTCTTGGAGCCAAAATAAACCATTTTCCCCCATGAATAAGCTCAGGGAGCCATGGAGAGAGAAGAGTTTGTATGGGAAAGAACAGAGGGTTTTAAGGTCAAGACAAATCAATAGTAACAAGGCAGAAGGAAGACAATGGCATTTCTAGTTTCTAAGCCTAACTTTATGTCTAACCCTAATCCTACATTAAAAGAGGCACCGTGTTCAGAACAAGGGAGAGGCGCCCTGCTCTGCTCTGGCCTGATCACATTACACTGCTCGGCTTTTGTTCAGTTCTGGGCATCACATTTGACAAAGACCAGTAAGTTCAAGTGCATTGAAAGGGGGGAGGTCAAGAGAGGCTTTAAGACCAGGACATTTGAGGTTCAAGTTGCCTTTCTTTAACTGGGAACTGAGAAACTGGGAAGTTTTGGTCTAGAAGACAGGAGACTTCATGGTACATAAAATTTCTGTCCTCAAGCCTCCTAAACAACTGGCTTTCTTTTAAAATCAGAAATTAAAGGGGATCCTTTGAGAGCTTTCTCTTCTCCCCATCCCACACCTTTAACCACTGCCCCACTCTTTGCTCCAATCTTGACCAACAAATGGCTCTTATTCTAATCAAGGTTGGACCTTTATCCCATTCTCTTCCATTTCTTCTAGTAGCCTGCCCCTCCAGTGATCCCCTTCTCCCCCCGCCTTAGTCTTAGAGTCTTCAGGCTCTCCCTGTGTATTGGCTCCTCCTTTGCCCACTACAGCAGGCCTCAGCATCTTCCACTTCCAGGATTCTCTTATTTGACCTTCTCATCCTCTCAAGCCCCTCTCCTATATCTCTTTTTTCCCATCATTCTCCTGGACTCTGTGAGCATTTCCTCTGCTTCCCCTTCTCTTCTCCCTTTCTCTTCTTGATGTCCTGTAATTGTGTTTCCATCCCTATGGCTCAGCTGAAATTATTCTCTTCAAGCTTACAATGAACCGCGTATGACTACTCTGTTCAGTGTTCTTTTCTACATTCCTTGTCCTTCTCCCCTGCAGCTTCTGTCTTTACTCAACCGATCTCCTCTAGGTCTCTCTCCATGGGTTTTCATGACATCTCTCCCTGCTGGTTTTCCTTGGTGTCTAATCCTGCTTTCTCAGTCTGTAACAACCCTTTTTCCGGTGAAGCTGCTTAGCCATGGGTGTCTCCCCAAACCCGGTCCTGAGCCTTCTCTCTGTACAGCTTCTCCCACTGACCTCACCAGCTTCCATGGGCTCTGGGAATATGTTTATGCATCTGACTGCCAAATGTACACACCCAGTTCTCATTTCGCTCTTGAGGCCCGAATGCCCACCCATTGTTGGTGCCTGCCCGAATCTCAAACCCAAATTGTACAAAACGGAAAAATGCATTATCTTTATTCCCAAACTAACCCTCCCTGCTGCTGAGGACACCACCATCCTTCCAATCAGTCAGCACGGTAACCACAGAATCATCTCAGACTCTCACTGTTGCTCATCCCCCCATTCGACTCCTGTGTTTTCTACCTGGACCATGATCCCTTCTCGGAACTCTCATCGCCATGACCAGAGGGGAGGCGCTCATCACTCAGCACCTAAAGTGGGCACATCATCTCTCTGCAGATAATAAGAATAACTGGCATTTATATAGCACCTATTATGTGCTCCCCAACCCGAGGCCTTCTCAACCCACTGCACCACCCAGCTATCCCAGAGCTCTCTACCCAGCCTCAGTCTCTCTCTTGAAATATAATCCCACAGCATCACCTTTCAGACGTCCAACTGGATGAGCCATGGGCATCCCACACTCCCCATGCAGGGTGATAAAAGTGAAAGAACACCGGCATTGGAGGGAAAAGACCTGGGCTCAAATCCTGTCTCTGGTACTTACACCTAAGAGACTTTGGATAGTGCCAGGGCCTCAGATGATTAATCTGAAAAATGAGAGTTTGGGGCCAGATAGCCGTCCAGTCTCTTTCCCCTCTGATTTAGAATCCTATGTACAAAACAGAACTTAGCCTCTTTCCTTGAAGAGGTCGCCTCTTTGGAACTTCCCAGTCTCTGTTGAGGGCACCCTCCCCCCTCCTTCACCCCAGCTTGCAGCGCCACCTTAGCCTCCACTCATCTCTGTCATTCACTCGATGTGTAAATCAGATGCCCAGACTGGTCCTTCTACCCTGGTGAGATTGCCTCACCCCCAAGTGGCCCCCCACCCCAGACATAGGCTCTCACCACCCTTTCCTTGGAAGACTGGGGTCCCCTTCTCCCAGAACTGCCTGCCTCCGATCTCTCCCCACTCCAGTCCATCCTCCTCCCAGCTGTGCATATCTGATCATGTCACCCACCACCCTACCTCACGACAAGCACCGAGGTCATATGCAATGTTTTCTCTTTGTCTTTCAGTCCCTTTACATCTGACCCCCTCATACCTCCTTAAACTTTCCTTCCATAATCCAACCACACCCTTCCACTTGCTGTTCTTGAACAGCCACTCATCTCCCATCTCTGCCTTAGACCTTTGGGTTCCCTCTCAGCTCCTAGGTGCCTTTGCTAATGGGTTATTCCTAAAGAATGAACCAACCATGTCACCCCCACCCTCTAGGACCTTATGTGGCTCCCCATTGCTTCCACAACAGAGCACATAAGATTTCGTGTACTTCTCAATCCACTCACACTGACTTTTCCATTAACTTTTCATTACTCTCTGTCATGCCTTATGTCCCAACCCCACTGTTTTTCCAACCCATTTGTTTTTCCCTGAACTCATCCTTCCAATTCCTGCCCTCGAAGGGCTTCCTGCAAATGGCTTGGCCCCAGTTGTCTCCCTGCCCCAGATAAACTTTATTTCCCTTTTTAAAGATTCAGCTCAAGCCACCTCCTACAGGAAATATTTATTATTCCCATAGGGCAGCTAGGGGGCGCCTCAGTGCACAGAGTCCCAGGCCTGGAGTCTGGAAGACTCACCTTCCTGAGTTCAAATCCAGCCTCAGACAGTTCCTAGCTGTGTGACCCTGGTCAAGTCACTTAACCCTGTCTGCCTCAGTTTCCTTGTCTGTAAAATGAGCTGGAGAAGGAAACAACAAACCTTTTCACTAACTGTGCCAAGAAAGGCCCATATGGGGTCACAAAGACTGAACAACAACACAGTTGTTGCTAGCGGTCATTCCCTCCCTATTAACATGTTGGATTAAACACGTGCTGCTTGGCCCTAGAATGTGGGGTGAAAGTTGGAGAGGGTAGATGGAATCTTCCTTCCAATGCCAGCTGCCCAAAGCACCACCCTTAGCTCAGTCATGGTGGCGCCTACCAGGCTTTTCACCTCCTGCCCTGTTTGGTCGCAATCATCAAGTTGGATAGCCAAACAAGGTGTTTCCCCTTGTGGGCCTCAGTTTATCTTCTGAAGAACTTCAGGGTTGGGCTAGGTCACCTCCTGGTTGCCTCTCAGCTCTGAGTCAGGGATTTCTGTGAAATATTTTTTAGGAGAAAACAAGGAAAAGAATAGGAAGGGACATTTCACTTTCATCAACAGTCTGTCAGTGATAAGCATTTATTAAACACCTACTGTGTGCCAGGCTTTACAAATATCATCTCATTTGGTCAGGGCTCCTTCCTGGGTCTATGGTGTGAGGGAAAAGGCTCTGGGTAAGAGGGAAAAGGCTGGGCAGGAGAAAGAGGATTGAAGCTGGGGTTCTTGGAAGGGCTTTCAGCCGTGTTTTGAATTATATGCTTATTTCTCTGGATCAAAGAACAGGTTGGCAGACACTTGTTAAAGAAAGCACTGAAATCCTGCCAGGATTTCTGAGCAGATTTGCTCAAGAGAGGAAAACTTTTAAGAAATGGTGGTGAAAGTGCATGGTGGCCTCTCTCCTCCTTGGCAAGGTGGGCTTGCCCTCCACCAGAGGACAGAGGTGACAGCAATGACCTTCTCCTAAGTTTTCTTGCAAGGCTCAGGCCTGGGAAAGACTGAGCTTCAGGGAGAGGCGCCTTGTCAGGGCTCCAGCCAGGGCCTGGCCAAGCATCTGCAGGGCACGTCACCCCTGGGTGCGGCCGGCCATGCATAGCTGAGCCGAGCTGAGCTTGGCACCGTTTGGGAAACCGACTCTCTCCCTCTGACTACCAAGTATGGCAGTACAGTGTCTGCCGCCCCAGGAGCTCTCCCCTTAGGGCCAGCCTGCTCGACCCTGGCTGCGTGTCAGAGATCCGAGGCTTGGCCTAACGCTGGCTGCTCTAGAAATCCACTGGAGAGTCAGTCCCAGGGACAATTTATACTGTGAGCTGGCATAAGATGAAACTCTCCCCAAAAGACAGTTTACAAGTCAGCCCTGTCTTCTCTGGTCGAAGCTACACTTTCTCACTTTCTGAGGCCCCTTAGGAGCATGGGCCCAGCTGGAGGACACTCAGGAGTATCATAGCTCAGCTCCTCATTTTCCAGGAAAAGCCACCGGGGCTAGTCACTGCCCCAAGATGGGATTCAAGCCTGGGTCCAGTGCCTCCAGTCTCCCTCTCTTTCCAGGGCACCAGGTTTTCATTTTAGAGCATCCATCAGAAAAAAATAAACTAAACAAATTCAAGAAAACAAGAAACCAGAAACATGTTTGACAAGGGTTCTCACATTTCTCTTGTCCCCTCCCCCATTGTTTCCTTTCTATCTGCTTGGCTTCTCTCATTTTCTCCTTTCTCTGTCTTTCTCTGTCTCTGTCTCTCTCTTTTATCCCAATAGGTCTTAGCCAAGTCATTTCCCATCACTGGGCTTCAATGCACTACCTGAAAACTTATAGGATGGGACTAGATGACCTCCTGGGTCCCTTCTGCTTCTGAGTCTTTATTTCTATGGATCATTTAAAGAGATAAACAATGAAAACTGTTGGGCACATAGCTGGGTGTCACAGTGGGTAGAGCAAAGGACCTGGAAAGGGGGAGGCCTTGAGTTCAAATCTGACCCAAACCCTTACTGACTGTGGGACATTGGGCATGGCATTTAACTTCTGCATGCCTCACTTTCCTCATCTGTAAAATGGGATTAATAATAGCATTTCCCTTTCAGAGTTGTTGTGAAGAGGGAAAGAGGAAGGGAATATGGATTTATATAGCACTTACTACGTGAGGAAACTGAGGCAAACAGGGTGAAATGACTTGCCCAGGGTCACACAGCTAGTAAGTGTCTGAGGCTGAATTTGAACTCAGGTTTTCCTGACTTCAGATACAGAGTTCTATGTACTGTGGAGCCCCCTAGCTGCCTCAACATAGGATGTATTAAGTGATTTGCAAAGCTTAAAGAACTATATTATATATATTATATATATATATTTATATATATTATATAAATGCTAGCTATAATTATTGACCATTGTTGCATTTTCACCAATAGAAAGCTTTCTTTCAGCTTGTCCCTGACCTTTTGGGGATATTTTCTCTCCAAATATGTATCTCAACAACTCATTCATGGCTGTTTTCGAGCTGCCCGGAGCACCAGGAAGTCCTCTCCAACTAATATACCGTGAAGTCACTTACTTAGATAACCTGCCCAGGGTCAGATGGCCACTTGGTCTGAGGCTGGACTCAAGCCCGGGTCCTCCTGGTCCCCATCCACTGTGACACCATCCCTGGAGGGTTACTGAGACATCATCTAATTCCCATGTTTTGTTTAAATACATTTAAAGGACTATTTAATTCAGATGAAACACTTACATTTGAAGATCTCAAACCAGACAGCACTCCAAATCTTTATCCACAGTTACTGTTTGTTATTTGTCTTGCATATCATTTGATTGTGTTTTAAATTCTTCCATGGTGAGCAGAAGGGGTGGGCATGATGGGAGAAAGCAGTTTGTGTGACTGGTGAGGAAACCAAATCAAAGTCAAAAGACCTTGAATCATCTGAAATCACCCATAGCACCCTGAGCTAATGTGTCAGAAGGAAAGAAAGAGGGCTGGGCTCCTTTCTGGCCCTTTAATTCTTTTTGTTTGCCCCTTACATTGTTTTCGACATGGATTCATTAAGGGTCAGGGAAAGCTAGGAAGCATCCATGTGACTTGGTCGCCATGGAAGGTGAAGCTAGACTAAATGTCGGAAGACACCTGAGTTCATAAACCTGGATCAAGCCTTCCTTCTGTGTGACCATAGTCACTCACCTGTCTCACCTCAGGATGTGCCTCCAAAGGAATGATGTTCATACCTGTACTACAGACCTTCAGGGCTATTGTGAAGGCTACTTGAGGTGATATCGTTAAATAATTTATAAACTAAAAATCTGTCTGCAAATGTTAGTGATTTACAATGCTAAGTTTGACCTGACATCAGAGTGAGCATGGCCACCATTTGCTTTAGTAGAAAGAAGTCTGGCAAGTGTAGCTCAGAAGGCCCTGAGTCACCCTCTCCAGAGAGGAGACAAGGCAGGGAGAGGTCATTCTAATAAAGCTTCCTTCAAAGACCTGGGGACAGATACTAATGGTGAAGGAGAAAAGTGAGACAACAGGAAAGAGGGAAAGAGTCTGGAAGTGGGGTTCTTCAGAAGAGAGAGGGGAGGGGAAGAGATAATCTGGGGTGGCCGCATCAGAAGCAGAGGGAGAGATTCTAAGGCTTGGCATTCCAGAACAGCCCTGAGGTACAAAGAGAGGACTGAGCTGAGAAGGAAGGAAGATATCAAGCAGAATCACACAGAGCTGAGGAAAGTCCCAGAAGATTCATTCTTTCTCCACCTCGCTCTCTCCATTCCTGGCTATCCACAGATACTAGAATCTATCATGCTGTTTCATTACCTAGTTTTCCCAGTAACCTAAAATCCACCTCGACTACCCAAAAGACTGAGGGTAAGCTAGAAATAGGTATAAATGCTCATTTGGGCAGACAGACCAATCTCTGCTTAAATGTTAGGAATGTTTCTAACCGGGGACTCAGAATGACTGTAATAGCTCAGGACTGTTTGTCTAAAACAAACTCCCTAAAGGGGGAGGGGAAGGGCCAATAGGAACCTTTGAGACAATTCTATTGTCCCCCTGCTTAAAATGCACGATTATTGTCATGGTGTTATAGTGCTAATATCACAAGTGAATTCTCAGTAACATTTAAGGGGGAAGCCTCTTTCAATGGTAGTTTGCCTTCTCTCACATTCAGTCAATAGACAATCAGTTTCTCAGACCCATGGCTGCCTCACCTTCATCGGGTCTCAGAGTGTATGTCTCTCCTCCCGTGTCTTCCTCTTCCCCAAAACCGCCATAAAGCCATTGTTCCTGCTGTGAAAAGTTTGTCATCTTACTACCCTCTGGATCACTTCCTGCTAACTGTATTTCTCCGGACACCCCTTTCCCTAGCCTCCAGTTCCATACTTGTGCTCTCTCACCCATTAGAATATGAACTCATTTGAAAGAGTAGAAGCTGTATGCTATAGGCCTTTAAATGCCCTGGCTTAGCATAATGCCTGCACTTAGATGAGGCTTAAGATGTTTATTTCATTCATTATGTAGAGACTTTGAGATTAATAATAGTGACCCTACTTAGGGACATCATTGCCATCATTTCCCCACTTCTTGCTAACCTTATTGATAGTCACTGGTCAGGGAGATCAAATTTCTCAAAGGCTACTGTCTCTGCCCATTCCCACAGGCATTCACATGGATGCCATAGCATTCCTTGGGAATGTTCCTTGGAAGAAAGCCTTGAGTTTGCCTCATTCCAGTGGAGAAATGGTATCAGCAAGTCTTGGTCAAAATCAGAGGATGGAAATTGTTTATTGCTTTTTAATGGCCTTTTTCCAGAATTTTGCCTAAGGCCAGCAAGTGTGATGTGATGCAATGAGGTTGGAGTTCAAATTAGAAGTGCCCTACAGTCAAACCTTGACTCTGTCACTTATCCCCAGTGTGACCTTGGGCAAGTAACTTCTTGCTGGGCCTCAATTTCCCTATCTGTAAAACGAGGATGTTGGATTATATTATTTCCCAGCTTTTCAACTCTAAATGGATGGTAAATTATTAAATGTTCTTGAAGAAGTTATTTTGTTTAAACTCTTAGTGAAAATAGACAGGTTCCTACTTCCCATCCTAACTAAATATATGGGACTACACACTAGTAGCAAGTCCAGTGCTGAGCAGAAAGGAGAAAACAAAAGTCCTCATACCAACAGGCTTCAGCCTAGCAGCCACTCATGGGCCCAACTAAACAAAGCAGTCTTAACCCTGCACAGAGTCCAGAGCAGATGTTCTCCATAGCTGGAAGGTTTCCTGGAGCAGCCGAAACTTTAGGACTTTTGGAAAGGGTTGGAAGAAGAGGGTAGGGCCTTTCTCCCTGGAGCCTCCACTCTGTGTAGGGTCACAGAGCAAGATGTTTGCTCTCCAGCAGAAGCCAAAGGACTGTTCAGAGGCAGGTGGGGCAGGGGTAGAGATCTGGGATTAGAGTCGAGGGAGATAGACCTTTGAATCTCTTCCCAGATCTTTACTATCCATGTCTTTGTGTAAGTCAGCCTCATTTGCCTGCTTTGTAAAAGGGGGGTACAGTTGTACCCACCCTTCATTCCCCCCAGAGTCCTGGTGAGCCTTGAATGAGAGGATGTATGCAAATAACTTTTCAAAGACTAAAAGCAAGGTATTATGAACTAGGTGTCTATCCCAAAGGAAGCACTCTGGAATCTGGTTCCCTTCCACACAGGGGGGTTGTGGATTTGAAATTTGAAATTAATTCTGGACATCACAAAGACTTGCAAGGGACTCATCAGCTGAGAGCAGCCTCATTCACAGATGCCGAAATGAGGAGCAGAAAGGAAGAGAACCCCAAATCCAGCACTATAGGGATCTCGGGGGCAGTCCCCTCGTTTTATAGATGAGGAAACCGAGACCTAGAACTGAAAAGTGATTTGCTAAAGGCCAGACGCCTACCAACTAAATGGCAGAGCCAAGAACTGAGCCGGGGTCTGTTCACTGCCCAGCCTGCCCCACTATGCCAAATGCATGCATTCGGGCTTGTTCTCTCCACTCCCAGCAGAGGACCCTGGGCCACACATGACCAAGCACGCACCGGGCTAGGAGGTCAAAGCTGCCTCGCTTCCATGAAGCTGGAGGTGCTTCTGATTTGGGCACACAGCGCGTTTTAAAAGTTGGTTCTTAGCAGCCCAACTGTGTCTGGCTAACTTGGAGCTGTGCGCTCATCGATCTGCCAGCCTCCTCCTGGAGAGACAATTCTGGGAGGGCCAGAGTAAGGGCCCCGGTCTGACCGCGCGGCCCAGGAGGGGAGAGGACAGAGCGGAGAAGAGAGGTCCCCGAGAATGCAAGGAGGGGACCCGGGCGGGGGGGCGGGGCGGCTGTCCCTCGGGGCTCCTCCTCTCCCGCTCTCCCCCAGTCTGCTCTTTCATTGGTAAGATGCATTTGCCGGGTCACGCCTGGAGGAAGGGGGAGGACGGGATGGGGGGGAAGGCGTTAAGGAGGAAAGGGGAGGCGGGGGGGCTGCTTGCCCCCCTACCCCGTCTTCCTCCAGCAGTAGGGCCACTTTACACCTGAAGGCGGGACAGAGCCGCCCCGCCCCCTCCGGCTTCCCTCCCCTAGCCCCCCGCGTCCCTATAAATGACGGAAGGCAGGAGAAAGTTCCCACTTAGACCGTGCTAGGCAGCCGGCAAACGGGCCAAGAGAGAGGGAGGCAGCGAGGGAGGTAGGCGGAGAAACGGAGGCACCCATGTTAAGCCAGTGAGACGGTCAGTGAGCAGAGGGAGCGGGAGCCAGACGCGCAGGCAAGCGGGGAGGCAGTTAGACGGGGAGCGGAGGCTGCAGACGGCCCTCCTGCCCCTGCCCTGTGGCGCGCTGTCCCCTGCCTGTGGCCCCCTGGGCGCGCTGCCCTCGCCGCTGCCCCCGCCGCTGCTTCAGCCGCTGCCTCCGCAGCAGCCCGGTCTCTCCCCGGCTCGCCCCGTCTTGCCCCAGCTCATCTCCGATCACCATGCAGATGCCCACCGGCCCTGGAGCGCTGCTGCTCCTGGCCTGCGTCCTCGCCCGAGGCGGCTGGGGGTTCAAGAACGACGCCACCGAGCTCCTGTACTCGCACGTGGTGAAGGCGGCTGCGGGGTCGTCTGGGGGAGCCCCTGCGATCGGCCTCGGTGGCGGCGGGAACAGCAGTGCCCTGAACCAGGCTCGCCACGGTGGCCGCCTCCCGGGAAGCGGTGCGAGCTCCGGGCTGGAGGCGCGGAGCAGTAAGTGCGGGCTGTCTGAGGGTTGGTCACTGCAAGGGGCAGAGCCCGGCGGGAGGAGATCCTGGGGGCAGGGGGTGGGAATGTGGGACATACCCGCGGGGGGAGGCGCGGGGCGGGGCGTGAGCCGAGAGAGGTGGCCAGAGGCTGTCCCCAGCCGTGGCTGCCTGTGGGCAGATGCGGGACTGAAACTGGGAGCAGTAAGTGCGGGGGCTCCGAGCTGCGGAGCATAGTCTGGAACTGCCCAGGAGAAGGTGGGGGCCTCCCGTGCCGGCGCGCCCGCTCCCTGACCGACCGGCTGCCTAGACACTGTGTCCCGCGCCCGCCCACCTCTAGGGATGGGTCTGTAAGCACTCGAAGACCCCTCCTGGGAGTGATCTCACCGCGTTTAGAAATCTGCATTCCTTGTTGGGGACTGACAGCGCCTTGAACACAGTGAGGACTTTGTAAACTGATTCCGGGAGACAGGGTGTATAGGGAAACGGTGGCCTGGCCAGGCACTCCCCCTAAAGAACTCCGTATGTGTCCAATGTGTGTGTGTGTGTGTGTGTGTGTGTGTGTGTGTGTGTGTG
>NW_027185872.1:1775547-1781118 GCF_028583685.1 Petaurus breviceps papuanus
GTGTGTGTGTGTGTGTGTGCGCGCGCGCGCGCGCACGCACTCGTGCTGGCATCCCCACTGCCTACTGCCAAGTGCAAATCTCTGGTGGAGCACCTTGATCCCAGGAAGAGAACTGGGCCCCCTTAGCTGCACAAAATTTCTTCTTTTAAAAAACAATAAAACAAACTTTGCTATAAACCCTCTTTAATTCCTCCATTTAGTCTGTCTATCTCAGGCACATTTTACCACAGGAAAGGACAGGCCAAAGACATCTGAATTTAACTATGTGTAAAGTAGGAGGAGAAAAAAAAGTGTTTCTGGGCAAGCAGAGTGCACATTGTAAAGACTCAGTTTCCCCCTCTGTAAATGAGGGAGCAGGTCCTTTGTGCCTTTCAACCTGTAACTAGATGACCTTGAAGGTCTGGACCAGCTCTAAATCTAAGAATCTCTAATGTCTAAGGGACAAGAGGTCTAAATCGTATCAAACAAAATAATTTCAGGTTTTGCCAATTTCAATATAAAGAAAGTAGAACTTTAAGGGGGAGGTTTCAGATTTTGAGTATTTATTTAGTCCATGAACCACCTCTCATGCCTTCTATGTCTGTGGGAGAATGGGAGCGAGGGGGTCCTGGCCCTCTTCTTCCATTATTTGATTTCCAGGCATCCTTGGTTTTTGTCTTCACTGTCTGTGTGTGACATTCAGGGAGCTTCTGCTCTGGGGAGTTGGCCTGCCTGGCTCAGTTTGCTTTTAAAGAGACAGGAGACAGAGTATAGAGAAAGTCCTGTCTGGAGCTATAGCCCCTCCTCCTCCTCCTCCAATCTATCTTCTACCCTGAGAGTTGTAGAAAAGTGTGTGTGTGTGTGTGTGTGTGTGTGTGTGTGTGTGTGTGTGTGTGAGAGAGAGAGAGAGAGAGAGAGAGAGAGAGAGAGAGAGAGAGAGAGAGAGAGTCATGTCTTTCCACACAGATTAAGGTGTGTCAACTTTCTTGAACCTGGGTGGTTTTGAGTGCACAGGAAATCTCTGCTTATTACAAGATTACTAAGCAGTGCACAGAACATTCATCGCCAGTGAACTGTCACTACAAAAATGGGAAGCCTATTTCCAAAGAGCCACAATAGACAAAAGGCTCCAACATCAGATCAGCTGCTGCCAGGTACATTTCTCAGGGCAGCTGTAGGAAGGGAAGCCACCTTGAGGCACCCACCTAATGAGAAACATCCCCACCCTTGGCACATTTCTGGGATGATCCCCCTCGGCCATTGCCTTGTAGTTAGCTTTCAACATTGGGAGAGGGAATACAGATAGAAAGCCTTTCAGGGG
Source organism: Petaurus breviceps papuanus (assembly GCF_028583685.1). Lineage (NCBI taxonomy): Eukaryota > Metazoa > Chordata > Mammalia > Diprotodontia > Petauridae > Petaurus > Petaurus breviceps. The sequence continues at coordinate 1,776,848 of NW_027185872.1, forward strand.
TGCTGAAAAATTTCAAACATTTGAGCTTTCATTTTCCATAATTTTTTTCTGCCTTGGTCTCTCCTTGATTGTAAAATCAAGAGTATCCATTGTATGTTCTGGTCCCAAAGTAATGGCCACACATCACAGGTTTGTTACTGTGTTAGACTTACTGCATTGGGAGCATTGGCAATGACGGTGGACTCTGATCACAAAACAAGACTACTGATTTCACTCTGGCAAACAGCATTCAGGAAACGAGCATCATGGCTCCCTCAGCTGGTTCTCTTGGCTGTGCTGGACACTTCAATGTGATAAAATTCAAGAGAATTGAATTCCTGTTGTTATGGCAACCAGCCCTTCCTGATTTGGGCATTTGGAGGTTTTAGACTAAAGAACATGAGATATTGGCCATCACGATTTCTTATTGGCCAAAATGATAGCTTAGAAATTCATGAGGATAAGTGTGACTCTCCAATTCAGTGATCAAATTCCAAAGAGAAACAGATTCCTACATTGATGGATGATTCCCCCAAATACAAGGCTTGAAGATCACCTCTTTATGGGGGAGACAAATTGTACCCAACATATGGAGAAAAGTCCTTCAGCCAATCAAGTCACATGAAAGACAAGGACCTTTATGGACATTGGCAACTGCTGAGTGAACATCCATTTATAAATATTTTTTAGCACTTGAGTCCTTTTCTTCTAGTTAATACTAGGATAAGCAATTAGGATCATGAGTGTAATAGATGCAGAGCTGGAAGGAATTTCAGCCCATTTAGTCCAATTTCCATATTTTACAAAGGGAGAAATTGAGAGGCAGGGAGGCTAAGTGCATAGGGTACTAGACTTGGGATCAAGAAGACCTGAGTTCCAATCCTACCTCAAATCCATACTGACCCTGAGCAAATCAGCTAAGCTTTCTATGGCACAGTTTCCTCATCTGTAAAGCCAAGGGGTTGAATGAGCTGTTCTCTGAGGTTTCTGCCCACTCTAAGCCTGTGATCTGAAGTGACTTGCACAGGGACACACATGCATAAGCAGGAGGGCTGGGATTGAAGCCAGGGCCTCCCGACTCCGGAAGGAGTACTCTGTGCCCTCTACATCCTGCCTCCAGCTTAGCTCTGAAACTTCAGATGCCCAAGGTGATCGTCAGTGTTAGAGACATGTTGGCTGCAAGACAAGATCTCCATGACTGCTTCTTACTCTGGTATCCCATCACCATCACTGGAGAATAATTTTCGCTCTTGCAGATTTGGTGTGGGAATCCTTTCTTTTTGTTGAGCCTCTAACCACAGTCCTTCCCCCTTCTCTGTGTTTTGCAGGTCGAGTTCAAGTTGGCTGCCGAGAGCTGCGTTCTACCAAATACATTTCTGACGGCCAGTGTACCAGCATCAATCCCCTCAAGGAGCTGGTGTGTGCCGGGGAGTGTTTGCCCCTCCCAGTACTTCCCAACTGGATTGGAGGAAGCTTCGGCACCAAATATTGGAGCCGAAGGAGCTCCCAGGAATGGCGGTGTGTCAATGACAAGACACGCACCCAGCGCATCCAGCTCCAATGTCAGGATGGAAGCACTCGGACCTACAAGATTACCGTGGTCACCGCTTGCAAGTGTAAGCGGTACACTCGGCAGCACAATGAGTCCAGCCATAATTATGAGAGTATGTCCCCTGCAAAACCTGCCCCACATCACAAAGAGAAGAAACGAGCCAGCAAAGCTAGCAAGCACAGCCTGAGCTAGGGAGTCGGAGGGCTCTGGCCGGGGACTGATGGGTGAGCCTGCATCCTACAGGTCACACTGCATCAAGACTGAAGACTTCCATCGCTGTGTGCTCACTTCCAGATCTCTGCTTGTTGCTTCGGTCAAGCCAAGAAGGCGGCTGATATATAAAGATCTTCTTGGGGACGATCGTTTTTCCTCTTTTGATTTTTCAGGATGGGTGTTCTTGCAAGCACCATTTTTTCTCTCAATCATCACCAAAATTGAAATGTACATGATTTTTGAAAGACTAACCTTGCCCTTCTGTGACTCCCTCCTGCCCCCTAATCTAACCCAAAAGGTGAACAATAGTTACCATGAATTTTCACTTGTGTTTTATTTTCAGAAAGGTGCTTCGCTGTGAATTTTCATGGGAACATTTCATGAGTCAAGAAATAGTGCCCCTGTTGAGTATTTTAATGAATGTTGGGTATTTCTGCTGCAAATGAGACCCAGTGATTTCTCCAAAGATCATGGTATGAAATCATGACTTGCATGCTCACCTCCAGTTATCATGGAATGCCAGAAATGCATGGGAGCAGCTGCAAATTAAAGCAGAATAACTATTTATTTGTCAGTATCATTATTTAATGAGCTTGGACATGTGGTTTTTTCCAAATGTTCATTTTTTAAATGTTTGTAGCTTTTTCATGTACCTAAATATTTTCCCATGATTTGTGGTTTGAGTTGGGGAAAAAAAATGAGTATACGTCTTGTACATATGTAAGATAAATGTCTTAGTCTTCTTGTTATATATAAATATATATTATATATTTTTCATTGTGAGTCTTATCAATAGTTTGGATTTTTTTATAGAAATGCTTTGTTAAAGCTAAAATATGTCATAGTTTTTGTTTAATCTGTGCAATTCAAAGGGAGGGCCAGTGGCCTTCAACTGCATTGACCTCTTTCTTCAAAAATAAACATGACTTAAAGATCTCTTGGCCTTGGAAGCTGTCAGAAGGTGTGTGAGTCTGCATGAATTATAGCACTTAATCTCATTAAGAAGGGGAGATTACCTGGCTGTCAGCAAGTCCCAGGACCATTTATAGTTTCTGTGCTAAAAGGGAGAATGATGGCAGTGGGTGCGAGGGTTGGGAAAGTATCAGGTGACTCATATAGTTCTGTCCTGGTGTGTGTGGGATGTGGGAGTGGGACAGGCAGGGACCTTGATCGAACACATTGTTGGGGTTTGGGGGATTCTGAAGGGATTCCAATTCACATCTTCCCAGTTCCATTTTGACTATGAGGTTCTTAGTCAATTTAGTTGTTGTTTTTTAATCCAAAATGAGACTTTACAGAGGTAGAAAGTGGGTAGACTTGGAATTTTGAGATTATATTTCCATGGCCCCAAGGCAATAGATTCAGTCAGTCAAGCGATCAGTTCATATCTTTTGTCTTGTCCCACTATGTGGACATGGGTTGAACTAATTGAATGGGGAAAGGGCAGGATAAGATGGTCTAAAATGATAGAATGAAGGCTGGAGGGGACTTTGCCTACTGACAAATGTAACCCCTCCATTACACAAAAGAAGAAATTGAGGTTTGGAGATCAGTCAGTGGCTGAGCCGAGATTCAAATTCAGATCTTCTCATTCCCGTTCCAGTGATCTCTTCACTGCCCCCTGAGCCCTCACCAGAATCCTACCTTGTATTGTGTTGAGTAAAAGAAAAAAAATCAAGAAAAGGACTGGTCCAGTAACACATGTTCACAAGTACTTACAAGCCATGTACACTGTCTAGATTTGATGCCAAGCTGAGATTCACACTCAGAGGTGTTATATTTCCCCTCACAGATACATGGGTGAGCCCAGGATCCTCCAGAGACTTCCCATGGAAAGGCAGCATGATGTAGGGAAAGGGAACTACATTTGACCCTATAGAACCTGGGTCCAAATCCCATATGAACTATGTGACACATGGTGAGTCATGGAAACTGTCGTGTCTCAGTTTACTCATCAGAAGTGTGGGGACAGAAAGTTCTTATGAGAGTCGGGTAGATGGCATAGGCAAAGGACTCTGATGGTCCTTGGAGAGTTTCATCTATTAGTGTTGTTATTACCCACAATGAGGAAAAGGGGGATGGTGTGTTAGAATGGAGACAAGGGAGTTCATGGTCAGGAGAACTGGACCCCAAGTCCACTTGGGCCACTGAGTACTTGTGTGACTGGAAAAATGACTTCCCTTCTTGGGGCCTCTTCTTTTTCCTTAAAAGAAAGGGGCCAGGGCTAGGAGGTCTCTGTTTCCAGTTCCAACATTCTAAGCAAATTACAGAATCACGGACTGAGAGCTATCAGAGACCTTAGAGGCTATCTAGACCCAAACTTTAATCTTACAGAGTGGGAAACTGAGCCTTAGAGAAGGCAAATGACTCACCAGAGGTCACTTGGGGTATAGAACTAGGACTCCAACCTAGGTCCACTGACTCTAAATCCAGAAATGCTTAAGACAGAAGGAGGGAGGGAGGGAGGGGGAGAGAGAGACAGAGACACAGAGAGAGAGAGAGATAGAGATAGAGAGAGAGAGAGAGA
>NW_027185872.1:1781218-1782211 GCF_028583685.1 Petaurus breviceps papuanus
AGAGAGACAGAGAGAGAGACAGAGAGAGACAGAGAGAGACAGAGAGAGAAAGACAGACAGAAACAGAAACAGAGAGAGACAGAGGAGGGAGGGAGGGAGAGAGACAGAGAGAGAAGGGAGAGAAGAAAAGGGAAGGGAAGAGAAAAGGAAGGAGAAAGAGACAGAGAGAGAGAGGGATTTTGCAAGCACATACCAAAAATCCACATCGATTATACACATCATTCATTCTTGCAGATCTGAAATGACCTACTCAGTAACACTGCTAAAAGATTTCAAATTACTCTCTACACACTTGAAAGTAATAAAACACCTCTTCTGAGAAAGAGTTGGTGATCCGGTGCACCTAATTCCTTGTCTATGACCACCTGGCCCTGCCCTGGGGCAGGCAGGGTTCAAACTTGGAGGTCACCAGGAGAGGGCGGGGTCCTGGGGGCAAGAGCAGAAGTCCAGAGCCAGCTTGTCCCCCAGCTATCTGCACCATCACATTGTTCCCAATGTTGAGCAAAATCTCGGTATTTTGCAGCAGAGTTAAAGAGTTTGCTATGCCCTTCAAATCAGAGGTATCACGTTCAAGTTCCCTTCTCGTGAGGGGAGTAAAACCAACTTGGAATCAGCACACTCTTGGACATAGCTTTATCACCCCTCACTGCAGAACTCAAAACTGGCCCTTTGCATCCTTCTGCAGAAATTTAGCATTAAGAAAGAAAGAAGCGTTCAAACGTTCCACGAGGAAAAGCTGCTGAGACACCCTTCATGTGGGGCATCTGGGAGAAGATCAGCAAGGAGCTCCCTGTGCTAGAAAGCCCTATTCTCTTCCTCAGCTACATTTTCTTCCTTGGTGAGGAGTCGTTAGGCTTTGATTTTTGTTTCACTGACATCCACATAAACATAGCTCCAGGTTAAACTGAAATGTGTCGACAGATTTAGAAACCAAGCAGACATTCTGTCACTGGGTGTGTGTGTGTGTGTGTGTGTGTGTGTGTGTGTGTGTGT
>NW_027185872.1:1782311-1829269 GCF_028583685.1 Petaurus breviceps papuanus
GTATGTGTGTGTGTGTGTGTGTGTGTGTGTGTGTGTGTGTGTGTGTGCATGTTTGTGTGTTGCCTACATGTTAAAAAAACAAACAAACTTGCCTGAGCATCTATCCTAAAGGACTTGCAATTTCTCAGATCTCTGTTAGCCCCACTGGGCTGCTGCATGTTTTCCTGACACTGCAGGGGGTCCTGGTGCTTGCAGACTTTGTAAATTGTATAGCTCACATTGTGGAATCCCTTCAGGGATGTGTTGGCTGCAAGAACACCGGGGGCAAGAAGAACCTCTGCCTTCCAGGTTTGGAAACTTGACTAAAAATAAATCCTTAGCGGTCCTGCTGCGCGCTCAGTTCCTCCGCAGACCAGAAGGCACATGTTTTGATGCTGCCCAACAGTTGGCAGGCATGCCGAGGTATTTCTCCTCTGTGACAGCAGAGACAGGAGAAAGTTTCAAGATTTTTGCAAAGCAGCCTATGAGTTTCACACTTCATTTCATCGGTAGTCTCCCCATTTCCCAGTACATTCCCTCCTCTTATGTATTTTCATTCTCAGCAGTGGCAGGAGCTGTCTGCATTAGAAGAAGAGTTTCTGAATAATTCTTTCTCAGCAAATGATTGTCACCTTCATCGAAGGAATAGTGTCCTCACTGTAACATTTCTGGCTAGCTTGAAGGGGAGTGAAAATGATTAAGGACAAGTAACAGCTAAAGCAAAATGAGTTGTCCTTTTTGATGGAAGTGTCCTAAGTCAACCTGAGTTCAGTGGTCCCAAGAGGAAGGAGGTCCTGTGACTACAATGGAAAGAACCCAACAACAATGTCTTTGGCATCACAAACCCAGAGTCACCAGCCTCTGCGGTGGCAGGACCTCAAGTAGCATCTAGTCCCAAACACACCTAAACAAGAGTCCTCTACCCAACATCCCCAACGAGAAGGTGGCCAGCTTGTGGTCCAGGTCTTCCTGGGATGGGAAAGTGCCTTCCAAGGTGACCATTCCTGTTGCGAGGGAGTTTTTTTTCTCTTACTTCCTCACAGCCCCCCCCCCCCCATGGTTCCTTGCTCTGCCTTCTTGGACCAAACAGAGCAAATCGAGTCCTTCTTTCGGTTTCTCTTCTGATGCTTGAAGGTGACCATCTTGTCTGCTCTCCTCCATGCTCATCCCCACTTCCTTCCTACTTCTCCTCAATAAAAGGGAATTTCTCTGAGCATCTTTGTACCTCTAGTAACACTCAGCACTGTCTAGTACGGAGCCAATGCTTAACAAATGCTTGTGACATTGAATTCAAGGCTCTTCCCTGATGCTGTTTCTCTATGTGACAAGGCCTCATTAAGTCAGCCACTCCTGGTCATTCACAACTTGTTGGTCTTTTCAATGGGTGGTTTTTATATAAAGAATTGGCTAGAGAGCATGTTCTTATTAGGAATTAGCCATCGAGGCAGTACAGAGGATGGAGAGATGTTTCAGTTTTTAAACTATCTCTGATAAGCTTGATTCTCTAAGTCAGGAATCTAGGCTTTAAGAACTGTAGTTTTGGTATATTGTGTCTCCCTGCCCTGTAACTTTGGGCCTCTTTCTCTCATTCGGGTTCATCAGCAAAAAATCTAATCCTTTCCTTTACAAATTTCTCAACTGGTAAAGACCAAAGTGAAATTTTTCCTTCTATTGGAAGAGGTCCCGTTGCTGCATGGAAAAGACTGCTGCAAGGAGAGGATTGCCCCCAGAAGTATGGCTTTGGTGGCCAGCAGTCTGAGCTATATTTCACAAGGGTTGATTTAATTACTTTCAAAGGAGTTGAATCAACTGACCAAATTAGTCACCTCATTAAATCAGAGGGATTTAAACTGCAGTTCCTGAAATTAAAAAAAAAATTTTGATAACTTCATTTCAATATAATTGGTTTTGTTTGTTTGTTTTTGGATCCTTTGTGATCCTTTGTATTTTACTTTATGCATTCTGAGAAAGGTTCCAGAGACTTCATGTACTTAACAGTAGGGGCTAAGCAGGGCTACCATCCCCTTTAAAAGAAACCAGAGAAAGAGCTTTGTTCTGAATCTAGTATACTCTTAAACTAGATATATTTGAGGAAAGGCAGCTAGGTGGTGCAATGGATTGAGTGCCAAGCCTGGAATCAGGAGAACCCATCTTCGTGAGCTCAAATCTGACTTCAAGTGCTTCCTAGATGCATGACCCTGGACAAGTCACTTGCCTCATTTTTCCTCAGAGTTTTCATCTGTAAAATTAGTTGTAAAAGGAAATGGCAAACCACTCCAGTATCTTTGCCAAGAAAACCCCAAATGGGATCATGAAGAGTCAGACATGACTGAATAACAAGAAAAAAGATATAATTGAACTTTGGGTCTACTAAGACCCACTAAAGGGGACAATGAACTTTTTATTAAAGAGTAAGTTGATTCAAAACTTACACAATTGCACAAGTATAAGGTGGTGGAGGGTTGGATAGTCAGTCAACAAGCACTTATTAAGTGCCATGCTAGGTACTGGACAAATACTGCTTCTTTTATTGCTTTTAAAGGGGAGGGTAGCTTTGCTTAGCCCCTCCACCCCAAATACTAATTGAATTACACACACAGACACATCACATGGCAATAAAAAGTCAATCTGTATGTTCAAACAAAATCAGAAAAGTTATACAGATTAGAACAGAACAATAAATACAGCGAACAAATGCTCTCTTTATCTGGGAGCAAGATGGGCTCTTGTCTCAAAAGAAGCTAGGAAGAACAATCATTTCTCCCCAAGGAAGCCTGTCCTGGTGCTTTCCAGAAGTTCAAGCACATTCAGGGCTAGAATGGAATTGGCTCCTCATGCATGGCCACCACTCTGCAATCCTCTCTCTCCCCACCCAGGCTCCTCTGTCTGCATGTCTCTCCTGAAAAACTGGTGGACGATGTCGCACTCAACATTCTCTCTGAAAATCAGCAATCACATCTCCCTCAGCATTCACAGAAGCATGCGATCCACCCCTGTCTGCCATGATTAGGGGGCAGCTGAGTTACACTGAAAAAAACTGATAAATTGGAGAGTCTCCAGGGCCATCTTGGAATATTTGAGGGGCTGTCAGGTGGAAGAGGGGTGAATCCTGATCAGGAGCAATAGGTAAAAGGATATGAGATACATCGAAGTATGATATAAAGAAATATTTTTATCCATTAAAACAATCCAGAACTGAATGTCACCCCAAGACATATTGGGCTGCATCTTATTAGAGATCTTGAGGGAAAGTCTGGACCATTCACAGCATAGTAGGCATGGTGTCGATGGGTAACTGACTCATTTGAGTATTGTGTGATGGCTCTGGAAGTCCCTTCTAACTGGGAGATTTTGTGATACTATAAATCTGTATGAAAGTCTGGCTCTCCCCATCATTCCTGGGGGCTGTGAATTTATAAGTTTGAGGTCAGCAGAGGACAACCTACCAAGCTGGGAAGGCTTTGGGTGTGATCCTGGCAAGAGACTAGATCAGCTGTCTTAGAAGTAGCCTGGCAAAAGAGCAAAGGAAGCTTGGTGCCCAAAGTTTGGCCAGTAAGTGTTACATTCTTGGGTCATACTGACCTAATGGATCAAAACACAATGACACAGTTTCAGGTGACTCCCTTGTGTTTATGCAGTGATGGTAGTAGCACAGGGAATGAGGAGTACTAAGAATAACAGAATTTTAAATCTCTGTATACACAATAATTTATTTGTTGATAACTGGTCAGATAAAACCATTGTCCAATGCCCAATAAGTAGATATCAGGCTAACATAGAAGACAGAGAGCTGGACTTGGCATCTGGAACTCCAGGGCCAAATCCTATCTCAGACCTTTTCTGGTGATGCCATGCTGAGCATGTCCCTTAATTTCTGTCTGCCTCAGTTACTTCATCTGTAAAATGACCCATTTCCACTCCCCCAGGTTTATTTCCTGGGAGTTATCCTTGACTCTGCCCTCTCCCTCATCCCTGACACCTAATCAGTCACCACATCTTGTCTCTACCTGCTCAGATCCATTTACTTCTGTGAATAATTGATCTCTGAAGACAATTACAAATTCTTGCAGCAAATCCCCAGTCTGGCCCATTGCTGTCTCTGTGATCTTGGTGATGACTTCACTTCTACAGGCCCCAATTTCATCTCTAAAATGAAGGTATTGGACAAGATGAATGCATAGGGCTCTACCAACTCAAAATATGTTACTCTGTGGTCCTCACTGTCCTCACTGTCCAAATTAATTTAAGTCCATTCACACACCATTGCCACTGAAAAGTCAGTGTAAAATTTCCTTAGTTAAGAGGTATTATTTTCCAGTCCTCTTTAGGCCTCTGGCAGGGAGCTGTGAAGAATTAAAACCATTTCTTACTCTTAAAAGAATTCCATGAAGAGAACACCAGAAATAATGCAAGATACAAACAGTGAGAACCCATCATTCCATTCAGAGCCAAGGTCAAAGTCACAGGCAAGTTAGCTGGCATTCCTGCTCTAACAGGTTATGGTTGGGCTTAAGATACGACATGAAAAGCTTGAGAAGAAAGTAGAAGTTTTCACCAAAAAGTTTGGGAGCAAGTAGGTCAATGGGTGACAAGTTACTAAAGAAAACTTCCCCCATTTATGCTCTGAAAGTCTGTTTCCTGGAAGAATTGGTGAGAGGAAATGAAATGCTATTGTGTTTGCACATTGGCTCATTGTGGCTGGCTGAGGGCTTCATCCTTACGCAGGCTTATAGTTGGTGGTGAGTTCCAAGAAAAGAACCTTTATGAATAAAGCCTTCTGAAAGGATGTGAGGAGATAAAGGCTTTCCAACTTAATTGCTTCAACATGGTAGCCATACCATCCTCTCTTAAGTTCTGTCTTATTTTACATACTTTCATCAACCCTTGAAAGTTTCTGTCTGGTGATTTTAGGAGAAGGGACTTTATCCCTCATTTCTAGAATAGGGGAAAAGGAAATCAGAGAAGGGTGAAAAAGCATTCTTGCATCTCACCTGGCCTTTGAAGGTCAGGGTCTTTGGAAAGTCCTAAAACTGACCTTTCTCCATGCATCTGGTTTGTCTCCATTGTATCTCTCAGATTCTGCCATCAAACACAGCTACCAGCTCTCATTGGCACTGAGACCTCTCTGATGGGTCTCCCAAATTGACCCAGTTTGGGAGATGTGCCTGGGATGTGTTAGCGTTGGACGAGGGGAAACAGAGATTCTTTTCTGACCTTTCCTCCCCCAGTAATCCCTCTCCAGGCTCTTGAATGGGTCTGCTTCATCAGTAGTCTGGCAGGTGAGATTTAGAATTGTCTAATTTAGCTATATACAGGCCCTGAGATATGTCTGATGGTTTCAATCAATCCCAAGATAATTTCTGTGTTTAAGCATCTTCTTTCATCCAATGCTCAAAGCATTTTCTTGTTGTTGTTTGGTCATGTCCAACTCTTCAAGACCCTGAATGGGGTTCTCTTGTCAAAAATACTGAAGTGGTTTGTCATTTCTTTCTCCAGTAGATTAAGGCAAGCTACTCGTTCAGGATCATATAACTAATGAATGTTTGAGGCTGGATTTGAAATCAGGTCCTCCTAACTCCAGGTCTAGCACTCTATCTATTGAGCCACCAACCTGCTTCCTCAAAGAATTTTACTTCTCCTCAATGATGGAAGACTTGTTCACACCTAGGTCACACCTCTGACTGATTCAATCAGGACATCTGGGTCTTCTATTTAAATAAGGGAAGGGTGAAAACTCCCATCCTTACACCTAGCTTCAAATCCTGCCTCTATAGATGGTAAGTGATCTTGTACAATGACATAATTTCTTCATCCCCCAAACAAATCTCCAAGAGTAGAAGTTGTAGAGCAATAGATAATTTGAGTTAGTGTAGGGGTTTTCCTTTCCAGGAAACCTCTACATTAATGAAATTGTAGCTCCAAGCAAAATAACTAGAAAAACAAGTACACAAACAAATTAACTTATAAATGGAGGAGCAGATAGATAGATAGACAGACAGACAGACAGACAGATAGACAGATAGATAGATAGATAGATAGATAGATAGATAGATAGATAGATAGATAGATAGATAAGACATGAAGTGGATAGAAATACCAAAAAAAGACATACTAGTACATAGGTGAGATGCCATCTTGTAGCCTAGTTCTCCAAGACAGGACACGTATTGAAACTGGTCAGTAAGAAGACACCACAATAACTAATGTATGTGAAACTAAAAGAGGCAGGTACCATTTGGGATTATTAGAAGAAATGCCATAAGGAGACACTGGTGCATAGTTTCAATTCACTTTCAATTCTACAAACATTAAGTAATGACTATTTACAGGACACTGGTCCCACATAATTATGAAACTCCTCACTACCCCAGGTTCAATATGGAGTGTTTTAGGTGATCATAGTTATAGAATAGGGCTCAAGCCTCCATTTCATCATTCTCTGCCAAAAGAATGTTGTTCAGTTGTTTCTCAGTCATGTCCAACTCTTTGTGACCCCATTTGGGATTTTCTTGGCCACTGAAGTTGTCACTTCCTTCTCCAATTAAAAGGGAAAAAGAAATCAAATAGAAAATTTCTTATCTGGAATAGAATAGCAACTAAGTTACAAGGAGGAAAAATAAACCTCATTCTACCAAAAATTTCCAGTGGTGGGAAACAGAACACTGTATACAGTGCACTCTCTTAGGGTTATGTCCTGGCTGGAACAACTCTTATGTCTCTAGCTGCCAGCATGAAGGTCTGCTTCCCAGATGTTCTGCTTCACTTTCAAAAGCTTCCCCCAATCCACTTCTGACATTGCCCCTCACTGCTCCTCAGAATTGCTGCGAGCATCTGCTGCTGGTCTTCTTTCCCCTGAAGTGTCACACTTATCTCCTAATGGTACTCAGAAGCAGAAGAGGCAAAGTACCTGTCCTCATTGATCCTACCTTTGACTGGGGATGGGGGGAAGGGGTGGAGACCGATGAATGAAAATGGCACATATTTATAGAGCTTTTTAGTTCCCAAAGGGCTTTTTATCCTCTACTTTGTTTGATATTCACAAATCTATAAGGTGAATCCCACAGGTATCAATATCTTTATTTAACAAGTGGAAAAACTAATGCTCAGAGATGTCATTATTTGCACATTCTTGCTTTTAGTCTCATTTGAGATATTTATTTTCTCCCCTGATTTCTAGTCTCCTTGCTAATTTCTATCTAGTGATGATGAAACATTTGTATTTTTTTTTCATAAAATTGGTAAATGTCTGTTATAAATTTTGATGTCACTAACAAAAGAGTGACTTTACTGGTCACTGGGTTAAATGTGGAAATTATTTCCTTTTGCTCATTTCTATATTAGACAAGTAAAACAAAACATTAAAAAGGTTTCCTAACTCACGGACACAATTGTGTTGCATTTCCTCTTTATTAAGCCATTTAATAGGTTTTCTACACTGACTGGAAGTGTTATTTGATTTGCTATAGTTGAATACAAGGGAAAAGCCAATTACTGAATAATTCATCTTGACCTTTTTTACATGATCAAATTATTAAGAGATTTTTTCTGCAACAAAGAACATCAATAAAATCTTGCAATGCCCTATATTTGTACATTATCAACCCCATCTCTTTATCCTTCTATAGCTTTTCTTCTCTTAGTATTAATGATACATGGATTGACATTGCCTTAGAGACACAGAATTTTTTTCAATTCAATAAGCATTTTTAAGAAAATATCTATTTTATTCTTAATTTATGGAATAAACAAGAATTTCCATAGCATAGCATAAAAAATAATTGCACATGAAACCACAAATGTATTACATATAACTTGCTATTCCTTTTAAATTATATAACAAATCTAACATAATTTTATTTTATAGAGACTTCAATGAAATTGAATACATTGGACAGTTAGACTGAGAGATAAGCAGACAATGAAGAGTCAACAACAGTTACTAAGTACCTATGATGTACCAGGCTCTGGTGGTAAGCACTGAGAATGCACACACACACACACACACACACACACACACACACACACACACACACAGAGAGAGAAAACTAGTAGCTTCCTTCAAGAAGCTAGATAGAAAGGCAGGCAGGCAGGTAGGGCAATACAGGAAACATTAATTAAGTGCTTTCTACGTGCCAGGCACTGTGCTAAATTCCAGGGATACAAAACCATGACACTTTATGATTGGAAAGGGTCTGCGTGAACAAGGCCCCCTTCTCTACTATTCCTGAGAACCAGTCCCTCATTATTTTCCTCACTAAAAAATCTTGACTGTTTTGCCTTAGCTATCACTGTAAAGGAATTTTTCTATATAATATTCATTCAGCCAGAAAGCATTTATCTAGCACCTATTGTATGCCTAGAATTGTCCTGGGTGCTGGGGAAAGGAGACAAAAAGAAGTCCCTGTCTTCAAGGAGCTTTCATTTGATTGGAGCAGGAAGCAGGCGAGAAACAATGTGTGTTCAGAAAGCAAATTCAAAATATAGAAATCCAGCGTGATGTGTAGTTGTCGGTGTGAGCAACCAGGGAAGTCGGGGCGAGTCTCCCTTAGTCAGTGAATTTCAAGGTGAGTATTGAAAGAAGCAGGTGGAGCTTCTGAGGCAGGGCATTCCAAGCATGGGGCACAGCCTGGACAAATGCCCCAAGATGGGAGATGAAATCAGTGTACAGGGAATAGCAGGCCAGTTTGCTTGAAATGAAGAATGTGGGAACATGAGTTATGTGCCATAAGCCTGGAAAACAAACAAAACAAACAAACTGGAGTCAATGAGTCAATTTATGAGGGGCTTTAAGACCAAACAGAGGAATCTGTAGTCAATGGGATGGAGGTGGGGGGGAGGTAGAGGAGAGAGACAGAGAGAAGAGAGAGACAGAGACAGAGACAGAGACAGACAGAGAGAGACAGACAGAGACAGACAGAGACAGACAGAGACAGACAGAGAGAGGGAGAGAGAGACACACAGAGAGAGAGAGAGAGAGGGAGAGAGAGAGACAGACAGAGAGAGGGAGAGAGAGAGACAGAGACAGAGAGAGGGAGAGGGAGAGACAGAAAGAGAGAGAGACAGAGACAGACAGAGAGAGAGAGAGAAAGGATATGCAATATATGTGGAAGTAGAAATGACAAGACTTGGCTGCCATTGGGTGTGAGAAGTCCTTCTGGTCTGTAACCTGCCTCTCTGCCTCTCCCACCCACTGCCCCCAAATCTGTCCTCTGGGACCAAGAACAGCATGTTATACTGTTGACTCATATAAAGCTTGTGCTTCCACCACCTCCCCCATTTTTTTTCGCACCGTTTTCTATGAATGAATCAATCAGCAAGCATTTATTAAAATGCCTAATGTGTGTCAGATACTACACAAGGAACTGAACATTGAAAGACAAAAGTGAGAAAATCCTTGCCCTCCAAGGGTTCACGTGCTATTGGAGGAAACAATATGAACACATGTAAGAACAGAGAGAATAAATACATGTAGAATAAAGAAAATTAGTATAATAAACATAAATAAAAATGGTAGGTTGTTGTCCTTTGTTCTCAAAGAAAACCAAAATGACGTTACTTTGCTAGAGTCCAGCTTCGTTGTGTCCGACTGTGAACAACCAGACCCATACGGGCCCGGAATGCTCCCCACAGGTCGGGCACAAACAGCCCATGTGAACATTTGGGGTGAATGCTCCAAATCTGTGCGTCCTGCATTTCCTCTGAGCTGCCTCAATTCTGCTTGGCTCACAGAGCCCAGCACCTTCTCTGGGTGGGCAGGCCATGCTGAGAGGTCCTGTGCCAGTGTGGCCCATGGCACACAGTCAGCATTCTCATGGTGGTCAGAAGAAGCAATACAAGGACACTCGCAAGATCTCCCTTAAGAACTTTGGAGTAAACACAAAAAAAGGATTTGTGCAGCCACATCTGCTCTGTCCTGCAGTGCCCCAGGTGATCTTTCACAGTCCCACATGGAGGACTTCGTGTTTCTCTCTAATAAATGTCATCCAGTTCACCTTTGTTCATTGTTATCGTCTGTCCTTCCTGATCTTTCTCTATCCTGGAGCTGTCATCTCTCTCCTCTTCTCCCTCTCTTCTTCTCCCTCTCCTCTTCCCCCTTCCCTCTTTCCCTTCTCCTCTTCTCCCTCTCCTCTCCCCTTTCTCCTCTCTCCCCCCAGCTTCTGTCATCTGCACATGTGATAATCTCCATCTTTGTCTTCATTCAAGTCATTGATAAAACTGCTGCCATGCTTCTCTGCCCAGGCTCCCTACCAGATCCACCAAGAGACTCAAACCTTAGGACTTGACCTTGAATGAATACTTTTCCTGTTAAAAATTATCTTGCAATATTTCATGACTTTCTTCTTCCTTAAGCAGAATTCTTCCTCCCTTCCTCAGCTTCCTCATCTAAGTATTGTTATCTCTGGACTGGCAGCTTATGTCAGGCTTGACTTGTCTTCACAGTTCGCACTCAGTTTGTGATTCCCATTTCATAATGTCTGCACGAAGGATCCCCAGCATTATTGGGACTTCCCCACTTGAGTTTTGCTAAGACAGAGCTTCTAGGGACACTGCTGCTCCCTCAGCATTCTGTCTTTTCTCTTTCCCTGGAAACAGTCCCAAAATGACAGGTCATCTCTTCCCACCCCCGTGGTTTCCCCCGCCCTTGTCCTAAAGTGATAAACATGTTGTGACCAGGGTATGACATGAACAAATTAGCGTTAACATAGGAGGTAAGTCTGGGCTTGAACCTGTGACCTCCAATACTGACCCTCAAAGGAGTTGGAGAAGACCATGGGGCTGCCGGGACACATCATATTGTGCACAGATGTGCAAGGATGGAGGCCACGTTTCACACTTAATTGCAAATTTCCTTTCTGCATCATCTTTAACATTCTCGCTAAGCTTTTTATGGATGAATGCTCAGTCTGCTCATTCCAAACATATTTGTACCTTAGAAACATGGATATTGTTCACAGAGAGTTCTTCATGCTTAAAACTGGAATAATGGGGAAATAGAATGTCCCTAACAGGAAGGACATCTACAGGAGCAGGGCTGTAATAGGGAGTGGGCTGAGGCTTTGCCTTGGGACAAGAAAAAGAGATGCTGCCAATAGTGCTTGTAGAAGCCTAGGAAGAAAGAATGGGGCAGCAGTGTCTGGAGGAAGGGCTGCTGCAGTGGAGGGGCTGGTGAGAGAAGGGACCAAGAGCAACCTACTCCAAGGGGTCTTCATTTGGGGCTGAGACTGCTAGCCGTCATGGGGGATCAGGCTCCTCACAGTGAGCCTGCAAGGGGAGGAGGCAGTGGGAAGGGAGCATTTCCATCACCAAGTGTCTGTCTTCCTCTTTGGGGAGGTTTCCCCCCCCCAACTGAGAGTACCTTGACAGTCCTTTTTAAAACTCTCAAGCAAAACTGCATGGGTTTTTGTTTGTTTCTTTTTTTGGAGGGGGTGAGATTCAGTCTTACAGAAACACTATGAACAAGGCCTAGGAGTGCTAATGCCTCAGTGGATTTTGGTGTGTAACAGACTTCATAGGGGCAGGAAATTGGGGTCCCCCCTATTTCTTAGTTGTAGTTGATAGTGTTTGCCCCAAGTGTGAAAATTCCTAGAGATCTAGGGGAAGGGGGAGGGGGATTGGCCTCAGACCTCCTTTTCTCAGCTTTATAAGTCACTGTCTTCACAAATAAAAAATGCATTGTCTCTTGTGTTCTGGATGCCACATTTTAGAAAGGATGTTGACAATCTGGAGAAGAGCCAGAGGGGGGGCAATCAGGCTGATGAAAGGCTCGGTGACTAAATGATGTATAGGCTGGTTAAAAGAACCAGACATGTCTCTCCTGAAGAAGAGAATGCTTGGTGAGGATGTCACTGCTGTCCTCAAGTATCAAAAGAGGCTCTGCATTAAAGAAGGGCTCATCTGCCTTCTTGGTCCCAGAGTAGAAATAGAAGCAATGTGGGCAACATGCAAAGGGTCAGATCTGGGCTTGATGACAGGCAAAGCTTCCTAACAATGAGAACTGACCCCCAGTGGATGGGCATCTGTAGCAGCAAGCACCCCAGTGTCCCCAGGGTGGCTGCTCACACAGGTTCGTAGATCTGCTTTGATAAAGGAAAGCAACTCAAAATGGGTTAACAAGCTTACTTTAATCAGACAAACTTGTATCGTTTACCTAGTTCAGGGGAAAGAGGTCAGCACCCCGAGCTTCAGAATATACAGACAGAATTATCAAGACAGAAACAGATCAAGTAGACAGATTTCAAACTGTCCAACCATTACATCCATACTCAATCAACATCTGGGTTTCAAAGCTGGGGGGCTCTGGACAACGGCTTCCCAGAATCCAGATCAAATCACAGAACACTTCTCAAAGTGAGCCCCAAAACAAAGCTACACATCAGGGCTTATATAGCCTTCTCCTGGCTCAGAGAATGTAACAACCTTATTGACCCACTGGCCAATCAAAAAGTATCTACTGAAAAACAAGCCTCCTACCCCAGGCTCCAGGTCCACTTTAGCCTAGGGGCAGGGAAGATCTTTAAAATTTACATTCCCATTACAGCATCCCCAGTGCTCTGCTGGAGTCGGCTCCTACCAGCTCATGAGAATGATTGTTCCATTGGAAATGTGTGAGCACTGATGCCTCAGAAATGGGCAGATGCCACACACCAAGGCTTGGCTTAGTGTTGTTGATTGTATGGACTTAAAGTGGGGGGGAGAATGTAAATAAGAGAGGTTATAGTTTTTAAAAGTGGGTACATTTTCCCCCCGGAAACCTGGTTGTCTAATGCTTCTCAGCACATCTCTGGTTCCTCCTCACTTGGGGTCTTCTTGCAAAGACTGAGTGACCACATATTTGGGAAGCTGTAGAGGAAATTTCTGATCAGGTTCAGGTAAAAGTAGATGAGCATCCAGCCTAAGTCAAGTTAACAAACATCACACAACCCTACACACACGGATTAAATGCTTGCAATCTGAGTACTGTGCTGTGGGTCTGAGGGAGATAATAAAGTTTTGATATAGGCTCTGTCCTTACGTTCTAGTAAGAAAGATCATTTATTAGCATGAAAACACTGTTGACCTAAAGAAATAGCAATAGAATGTGCCACCTGAAGCCCTCCTGGACCCCATACTCCCTCTTCAGATTTTCTTACAGTATTTTGTCCATGTCTCTCCATCCCCTGCATCTCTCTCCGCCTTTTGTTATTGGGATGCACCATCTTTCCCCAGGCCTCGTGATGTCAGTGATTTGAGGGCAGGGGCTGACTTCGGTTTGCTTTGGGAACCCTACTGCATAGGATGGCACCTTGCATATAGTAGGTGTCTTAGAGATACTTCCTGAATCCATGAACACTTGTGTTGTGCATCAGGACTCCCGGACTTCCTTATTATAATGTGCCCAGGGAGACTGACTATCCTGCAACAGGCTGTGGGTAGACTAGGTATTGGTAACCTGAAGAAAATATGGGGAAATGTGTTCCTATGGGAAAGGATGAAATCCATGGGTAGGATAATGGAGAGCATCTGCTCAGCTTTCAGGGCTCATTTCTAGAATGTTCCAATCACAACTTGGTCACTGTGTCCTTCTCATCATATCTGCCTCAATCTTCTAACTTTGCACCCCTAGCAATGAGCCAGCCATATTTGTCTTCCAATCAGTTCTACCCTGTCTTCAGCCTTTGTTTTCTTCATGCCATTGTAAGACAGTATATTGGTCTGCCATACTTTGCTTCGGTTGCGAAATCTGCTTGCATTACTATGATCCTCTTCTCCCCTTGTGACCAAAAATTATCAAAATTGACTTGGTTAAGCCAGGAGAGTGTAGAGTACTGTGTGAATTCTTCACTGATGTACCTGCCCAAACACACACTATAAATACATCTGTATCTGAATATAGAGACATACACACTGCTTTAATGTATATATGCATACACATATATAATGTGTTTCATATGTGCTCATGTGTAAAGCTCCCGCATATATATACATATATGCAATCTATATGTGCACAATAATATCACTGATTTATTTAAAATACATCAGAGAGGTGCAGCCAAGATGGTGGATTAGGGGCAACCACCCATCTGAACTCCCTTAATGTTCCCCTCCAAACAACTTTAAAGTAACACCTCAAATCACAGATAGTCAACAAAAATTGGGATGAGCTTTTTTTCCAACATAAGAAAACTTAAGAGGTAGGCAGGAGAAGCTTGTAACACTTGGGTAGAGATCTGGTGGAGGTCTGTCCAGGGCCCACGCAAGAGGTGGGGGCAATGGTGGCAGCAACAGCAGCAACAGCACACGGAGGATGAAGGGCTTGGACGACTGCTCAGAAAGAGATTACGGGGTCCCTTTGATGGAAGTGGGTACATCTGGTGCTATTGCCCATACACAGTTTTAGATCACAGTTCCAGGGTGATGAGGAGCACTGGGAGGAGCCGGGGAGGTCAGTCACAAGGAAGCAGGGGCCCTGGTCACAGCTCCAAAGCACAGGAATACTTTGTGAAGCTTTGTGCTTTCAAAGGACAAAGAGTCCTTCCTGGGTAAAAAAAAAAAAGAGCAAAGACCAAGAGAACAATGAACATTCCTCTCCCAGGATCACAGTACCTTGGAAGCACCAAAAACTTTCAGATACCCTGAACTGGCTCTGAAAAGAGAAACAGAAAACCCCCAAACCTTGGGACAGTATTCCCACTCCCCCTTCCCCCAAGGTGGCAGAGCCCAATTTTAACATAGAAGTTAAAGTAAAGAAATAATCTAGAAAAATGAGTCGACAACAACAGCAGCAACAACAAAACTTGACTATAAAAAGTTACAAGAGTGGCAGGGAAGACCAAGTCATAAACTCAGAAGAAGACAACGACGTTGAAATGGCTACCCAAAAAACGCCTCAAAGAAAAATGCTAACTGGATCCAAACGCAACAAGAATTCTTGGAAGAGTTAAAGAAAGAGATAAAAGTGGTAGAGGAAAAATTGGGGAAAGAAACAGGAGGGATGTAAGAAAATTATGAAAAGGGAATTAATAACTTGGTAAAAGAGGCACAAAAATACTCAAGAAAATAACACTTTAAAAAGAATTGGTCTAATGGTAAAAGATGAACAAAAATTCACTAAGAGAGGAACTTCTTGAAAAGCAAAATTGACCAAATGGAAAAAGAGGTAAAAAAACGAACTGAAGAAAATAATTCCTTAAACATCGGAATTGGGCAAGTGGAAGCTAACGACTATACGAGATATCAAAGAGTAAAACTGAGTCAGAAGAATGAACAAAAGCCATAAAAGGAAATGTGATGCATACTGTCAGAAAAACAAGTGACCTGGAAAATAAATCAAGGAGAGACAATTGAAGAATTATTGGACTACCTGAAAGGGATGATCAGAGAAAGAGCCTAGACACCATATTTCAAGAAATGCTGCCCTGACGGCTTAGTTCCAGAAGGCAAAAGAGAAATTGAGAGAATCTACTGATTGTTGTCCCTTGTTCTCGAAGAAGAACAAAATGACATCACTATGCTAAAGTCCAGTTTCAATGTGTCTGACTGTGCCTGCCCAGAGCAATATGAGCTCGGAATTCTCTACCACAGTTTGGGCACAAATAGTCCATGTGAACATGTGGGGTGGATTCTCCAAATTTTTACATCCTGCATTTCTTTTAAGCTGTTTCAGTTCTGCTTTGCTCATAAAGCACAGCACCTTCCCTGATGTGGGCAGGCCATGGTAAGCAGTCCTGTGCCACTGTCTACCATTTCTCACAAGCACCTCCATAGTTCTTAAGAGAGACATTGAGTGTCCTTGCATTGTTTCTTCTGACCCACATGTGAACGCTTACCCTGGTCTTTTTGGCAAGCATACATTTTGCATTCAAACTATGTGGCCAGCCCATCTGAGCTGCCCTCTGAAGCAGAGTTTGAATGCTTGGCAGTTTAGTTTGAGTAAGGACCTCAGCATCTGGTACCTCATCCTGCCAGGTGATCTTCGGAGTCTTCCTAAAACAATTCAAAGGGAAGCGATTCAGTTTCCTGGCATGGCACTGGTAGACTTTCCAGATTCACAGGCATACAATGAGGTCAGCCATCCAAAGAAAGAATCTACTGATCACCTCCAACACGAAAACTTCCAGGAATATTACAGCCCAATTTCAGAGCTCCCAGCTCAAGAAGAAAATATTACAGCATCAAATATTCTGGAACCACAGTCATGACCACACAGGATTTAGTGAATTCCACAGTAAAAGAGCAGAGGGTTTAGACTATGATATTCTGGAAGGAAAAAAAAGCATAATCCTTCAGGAGGAAATGGATATTTAATGAAATAGAGGCCTTTCATGCATTCCTAATGAAAAGATCAGAGATGAATAGAAAATTTGACATTCAGACAGAAGACTCAAGAGAAACATAGAAAGGTAAATGTGAAAGCAATCATAAGGGACTCAATACAGCTAAACTGTTTACATTTCTATACAGGAATGGGACACATTTAACTCCTGTGAATTTTATCAACATTAGGGTAGTTGAAAGGAGTTTACGTAGACAGAGGGAATGAGTATGTTTCAACTAGGTTGGAATGATCTCCGAAATAAGTAAGGGGTGGAAAAGAGGGATGCACTGGGAGAATAAGGAAGGAAGAGATAGAAAGTGGAAAATTTTCTCACATGAAAGAGGTATATAAGGAAAAGCTTTTACAATGGAGGGAGAAATAGGAGGCGTGGCAAGCAATGCTTGAACCTCACTCTCATGAGAACCAGTCAAAGAAGGAAGAACACACACACACACACACACATACACCCAGTCTTTTACTGAAATGTAACTCACCCAATAAAAGTAGAGGGGATGAGGATAGGAGAAAAGGGTGACAGGGATGATAAAAAGGAGGGCAGATTAAGAGAGAAAATGGTTAGAAGCAAAATAGACTTTTAAGGAGGGACAGGATAAAAAGAGAGAAAAGAAGAAGAAAACAGAAGATAATAGAAGGAAATACACAGTTAGAAATCGTAACTGTGAATGTGAATAGGATGACCTTACCCATAAAATAGAGGCAGATAGCAGAATGGATTACAAACTAGAAAGACACACGCAGAGTTAAAAAAAAAGGAATTGAACAGAATGCAATATTCTTCAACTGAGTAAAAAACATAGGTAGAGATCACGATCTCAGACAAAGCAAAATAAAAAACAGACCCAGCTAAAAAGGATAATCAGAGAAATTACATTTGGCTAAAAGGTACTATAAACAATGAAGTAACATCAACTTTTTTACAGCATGTTTCTCTGATAAAGACTTCATTTCTCAGATATTTCTTTGCTGAGTATAGAACTGTCAAATTTGTAAAAAAAAAAAGTGACATTTCCCAATTGATAAATGGTCAAGGCTGTAACAGGCAGTTTTCAGAAGAAATCAAAGTTGTCGATAGTTATATAAAAAAGCTCCAAATCACTATTGATTAGACAAATGCAAATTAAAACAGCTCTGAGCTACTGATGGGTCACATTTCTCCCTAGCCTCAAAACACTATCCCTGACAGTTTTCTCCCCAGCCCAAGGACACTATGTCTAGCAGTAACTCATGAGTGGGCCCCAGTGAAACAATCTCTCCCTGTTACAAGCACAAGATGATCTCTATAGAATTTCCCTTGTATGAATGGGACTATCTTGTACCAGCAGAACCATCATGTTGTGAATCCCACAGTTACCATATACAATTCAGAGGTCAAGCTATAGACGTCAACTCCCAAAGCTATCTTGTTACAGATGTAACAGACCAAAAACACCCCTTAGGACCACCCCCACCTCCCCACCCCCGCTGCCATTTCCAGTAGTCAATGATGCCTGTGATATCACATAATTAGCAGGCTTGCCACTACTTTTACCCTACTTTTCCTTCCTAAGCTTTAGCATCATTCCTGTTAGGTTGCAAGTTCCCTAAGGAGCTCTACCCACCATATTAGCATTACAATAAACCTCTGCCAACTTGACTTAAAGAATGCTTGAGTCTGTGAATTCTTTCTGATGACCCTGCCTGCATCCCAATCCTTCAGGGGTCCCTGAACCTCTCAAACTGCATCACTACCACCTTGCACCTATCAGAAATGACAAATGCTTGAGGGGATGAGGAAAAAACAGTTACACTAATAAACTGTTGGCAAAGTTGTGAACTGATCCAACCATTCTAGAAAATGACTTGGAGCTATGACCAAAGGGCTTTAAAACTGTGAACACCCTCTGACCCAGCAATACCACTACTAGGGCTGTATCTCAAAGAGATCAGTGAAAAGGAAAAGAACCTATACATAGCATTTTGTTGTGGCAAAGAATTGGAAAATGAATGGCTGAACAAGTCATTGCATACAATTATGAGGAAGTACTACTGTGCTACAAGAAATGTTGAGGAAGGTAGTTTCAGAAAAACATGGCAGGACCTATGTGAACTGATTCGGAGAGAGAAGAATCAGGAGATCATTGGGCATAGTAACAGCAATGTTGTGATGATAATCAACTATGAAATTCTTCTCTATTTTGATCAATATAATGATCCAAGACAATTCCAAATGACTTATGATGAAAAAATGCTTTCCACCTGAAGAGAGAGAACTGAAAAACTCTGAGTATAAATCAAAGTATAGTTTTCTCTCTTTTTACTTTTTTAGATTTTTTTCTGGAAATATGGCTAATATGGAAATATGTTTTTCATAATTTCACATGGATAACCCATATCATATTGTTTGTTTTCTCAGTGTATGGGGGAGGAGGGAGGGAGAGAATTTGGAACTCAAAATTTTAAAAGAATGATGGAGAACAGAGCTATGGAGAAGTGCCTTAAATAGTGGTGTTCCTTTGCATTATCAAAGGGTGTTGAAGAAAGAAAGCAAATCGTATCAAGACTCCAGCCAGGAATCTGGCTAAGATCCACCAAAGTCTCTTAAATTAGCTCATTTGCATCATCATCAAAGCACCCAGTACTTTAACTCACTGGGAAACATCACTTCAGGGATTTTTTTTAAAGCACATCAAGAGTGATGCTATTTTTTTTTAATCCCAATATAAGCGATAGTCTCAGGAGCAAAAGGGCAAAGACAAGCATTGCTTATCATCTTCCAGGCTAGCCAAGGAGTCTTTGGTTATCCTACCTCAGGGAGGAGACAGGGGTTTGGGGCGCACTTCTCCATAGCTCTGAATTGGAGAGTTTGATTTGCTGGTATCTAGTACAATGGCTATCCAGCTACAGCGCTGGTGACCTTCACCAGCCAGCATCACAGTTTGTTTTGAGTTCATTGCTCTGGGGTAGTCTCTCTTCCCTGGAGAGAATTAGGGTAATCGGGGCTTTATTCTCCTCTCTATTTCCTGTCCTCATTTTATTGATTTTTGAGACTTGGTGTGTTGGGGCAGCTCAGTGGAACAATAGGTAGTGCACCGGGTTGGGAATCAGAAGATTTGAGTTAAAATCTGACCTCAGACACTTACCAGTTGTATGACCCTGGGCAAGTCATTCTAACATCTATTTGTCTCAGTCTCCTTATCTCTAAAATGGAGATAATAATAGTACTTCCTTGGCATATATACCAATGTGTGTATGTATATAAACACCCACACACATATATATATGTGTGTGTGTATTAGCTAAGGTTATTACTGTTCCTAGCTCATCAAGAAGTCTTGACTGTTCTTAGGCCATTCTTGAGGAAAATGGCTAATGACAGAAATGAGCCTGGACTCCAAACGTGTACATTGTGGATGTACAAATTTGACTTACATGTAAAATAACGAGTCTCTTGCCATACAGAAAAGGGAATGCTAAAAGCAAAACCAGATCGGAATGATTAGGACAGAATGCAGTCACATTTCATCAGTAGTACGACTGTTTGGGAGGCCAATATTCAAGCCTCCCTGAGACATGTAGTTTTCTGAGAGGCTGCTAATCAGGTGTTTCACATTTGCCTTTCACCAAGCAGAGTCTGATCAAACAGCAGGGGGAATTTTCTTTCTAGATGCCTTGCTTTCTCTCTTATGTGACTCCTTCCTTACCTGCACTGAGCTGATTCTCCTCACCGGTCATAAGTCTTCTACAAGATTTTTGCTAAAAGACAGAAATGTGAAAGAGGCAGAGGAAGCCAGACAGCTCAATACAAGTGAGGCAAGCCAAGTCCTCCTTCACATGGCCAGTGGCAGCCATGCTGCTTGGGCAGAGAAGGGTGGCTGGCTCCCCTGGTTGAAATAATGTTACTTCCTAGAATGCAGAAGCCAAGAGCACTGCCAGGTGAAGCCAGCTCTCCCGCCTGCTATGGCGGCATGCTATCAGCTTTGTTAGACTCAGCAATTAGTGGGAGGATTCAACATAGCCCAAGGAGGCAGAGGACATGTGTGTGTGGTTCAGATAAGTGTAGGATCCCTCTAGGGCAGGTTGAGTATCCCCATATGCTCTAAGGTGAGGGACCAGTAAACAGTCATAAGGACCACTTACAGAAATAATGAACAGGTAATTAGAAGGGAAAGGGAGAGCGCTTTGACAGCCCAGCCTCTGATGGGCCGCATAACAGATTCTTTCAAGTAGCACTTTAAGGACAGTCTTTGATTCTTTCAACAGTAACTCTACAAACTGAGAATTGCATGTATTATTACCCTTATTTTGCAGATGAGGAAACAGAGGCTCAGAAAGGCTAAGGGACTGACCCAGTCTCACACAGCCACTCAGGGTTGGAGGCAGGATATCCCCACAACACATTCAGGGCTCTAGTCACTGTACCTTATGAAGTCATTCCACTTTCTCCATCATTGGCATGTCACCACCCTCTAGCCCTCTGATTGAAGGATGGAGCCATGAACCCCAAAACCTCCATTTAAGGAACATCTCACTGTTTATCTGGTTGTGCTAGCGCAGCACCCAGTACTTAATACATTTTTATCGTTTGGCTGATTGCTTCACACTGCAGTGGGCTGGTATTATGGGCAAGGCTGGTGCAGGAGAAAGAATCTAAATCTGAACCGTGCCCCTTGGCAGCCAGGATCTGGTGCCCGTATAATAACAGACTCTGCACTGTGCTCTGATGCTTCTTTATCCAAATGTTTCCAGGAGCCTGGATTTCACCTCAACCAAAAGAGGCCAGAGGCTAGCTGAAGATGAACTTGAACATGAATTAAGGCAGATAATGAAACCTCTGCCTAAACTATAGGGATTTTCCTAACTGGGGGCTTGGAGCATTTGTGATCACATTCTCATAGCAGCAAGCTATGCATACCCAGGATGGCCTTATAGCACAGGCTCTTTGATCTGCTTTCTTAGAGAAAAGACAACTTTTAAAGGAGTCAATAATCTTACTTTAATTATATTCATTAGTTCAGGGGAAAGGTCAGTACCCTGAACATGGAGATAACACAGAGAAAGTAGCATAGAGATTCAAGAGACAGTTCTGAACTTAGGCCATTCTTGAGGAAAGTAACTTGAACAAAGTAAAACACCACCTACATACACCACCAGATCAGGAGAGCACAAACCTTGGAGAAGCAGGGGGCCTCTTAATAAATGGCTACTCAGTGTACTGTCTAGGGAATCATAAGGTCCTCCTCATAAGCAAACCCCCAAAGTAAAACACCCACCTCCCACTATATACAGCAAAGACTCAGTCCCTCATTGGCTCAGAACTGGAAGACACATGGACTCAGCACAGCTGTGAATTATCAGGGTTCAAAGGCAATTAATCCTTCAGATATTTATAATTTAGCCTGAGTCTGGGAAACTGAACTCCGAAAGAGAAAGAACAAAAATCCCACCTTGCTTGCGCTTATAATTCTTTAACTTTTCATTTAATATAAACTCCCTAAAGTACCAGAGGGGAAACCACGTGGACCATCCAATTGCCCCTCAGTTTAAAAGCAGCTAATTGTGTAATAGGGTTTAATTTGTTATTTCTGCCCCAGGATCTGTGATTCATGTGTTAAGATCTTTCAGGATTGTAATTGGATGAGGGAGGAAAGGTGAAAGGAAAGAAACAGGGGTGTATTATAGTGTATGACGTGCCAAACAGTGTGCTAGCTGGTTTAAAAATGTGATCTCTTTTGATCCTCCCCAAAACCCTGGGAGGTTGGTGCTATTATTTTACATTTGAGGAAACTTAAATACAGGTTGAAAGACTTGCCTAGGGTCACATAGCTAGTAAGTGTCTGAGGCCAGATTTGAACTCCTGACTCCAGGCCCAGCACTCTATGCACTGTACCACCAGGCTACAGGGAGGAGGAGGAGGGGAGAGTCTAATTCAGCCCATGGATAACTTCGTCAATTTATTGTACCTAATTTCCTGGAGATAGGTACCTATTCTTATGGCCTTGGTTGGACTCTGAGACACTTATTTTCCAGCTTCCCAGAATTCAGGGACTCATTCATCTACACAGGTGTCTATTTGTATACTGAGAGTTTAGAAAACAGTTTCAAATAAAAATGAAGGTGACATTAAGGTCTTCATGGCCTGAATATATGATTTAACTTCTAATTCTCCTGATCCAGTCTCCAGAATCTAAACCATGCTATAGCCACATTGAACACATTATTCTTCACTAGGGATTTTGTGTTCAGTACTTTTATATATGATGTTGTGAGGCATCTATGAGATGGTCCAACTGAGGGCCAGAATAAGACCTAACACACTCCATCAATGAAGCTGTCTGAAAGCTATACCCAGGCTCAAAGTTGAATTTGGGTCATTAGCTTTTCAAAACTGCAGCTCTTGAGTTCTGATCCTTTATCAGACCAAACCAGAAATACTTAACTCTGAGTAAAAGGATTTATCTAGACAGAATAGCAAGGCAGATAGATTAATAAAGAAAAATCCACTTTCACCCTCTCCCACAGGCTCATGATTCAGATTCTCTCACAAAGTCCCATGTCACTTGCAGAAGAAGAAATACTGATAACCAAGACATTCATGTGTCTACAGTGGCAATTCAGCTGTATCACCACTGTTTCTGAAGAGGACAGATGCTTCTTTCCCACAGAGCTGTTGATGGCATCAGCTACACTGCTTTCTTTACTTTAGCTGCTGATCTCATCTGCTGAGCTGCTGAATTGTGAACTACTGATGTCATCTGCTGAGCTGCTGTCATTGAATTGCTGCCTAGACTAGGTGGCTCCTCCCCCAGTAGAGAGGGCTTACAGCTCTTTTGTGAGTCAGTCTACTCTTCTGTAAGTTAAAACCAGCCCAATCAGCCTAGTAAGAGTCCCTCAAATCTGTCTTTTGGATTCCTTCCCTTCTTCCTTAGTAGAAAATCTTCCAGGGCTTCTGGATATATGGATTAGGGTAATTCTTTTCAGCTACTTGCAGTATAGATGACTTCATAGAACCCTTCCAATCCCAAGATTCCATGATACATATGCCATCTACCTTCCTTACAGTGTAAGTCATGAAGTTTCTTAGATAAACAGGCCACAAAGATTCAAAGTAGGAATAGTAGGCATATTAACAATAATTATACTACAATAAGAACTCCTAAAAACCACAAATGACAATGCTGAATCAAGAGAGGTGCTAAAACGAATGTTTTAACAACAGCCTTTAGAATTTTAGTGCATTAGGAATTACAAAATTGTTTTTTTTTCCAAGTCCACTCCCTCCCAAGTACCCAGTGCTAAGGAAGACCAGGCTGTTTGTGTTGCCTTTTATCCTTAAACACAAGGACACAGAGTCCGGCAGCCAGATCTCTGTAAACCAGTGGTGGAGGGATTGGCAAATTTGCAAATGTTTCTCTTTAATAAGTGCAAATCACCTATTCTTTAGAATGATTAAAAGTGGAGCCCTGGGGTTGTGCAACTAAATTGTCATTGCCAGATGCTTTGGGCAAAAACAACAAAAAACCCAAATGGATATTTTCCATTTCCCTCCATTCTCACTGATCCATTGAGTGGAATCTGAACATGAGAACAATATAGCCTGATGAGAAGCCAGCCACCTCAAAGGGAAAATCCCATGCGCATTCTCTCCAATGGCAGGGAGAGTGGTCTCTGTTTAAGATAATACAAAGAAAGAAGGTGAGATTACTAAAGGAATTAGGTTAAAGGAATGTGAAAGGAACATTAAGTAAATATGAAATGGAAAACTTCATAAAAGTCTCACAAAAAACATATTTGTGCATACAACTGAAACTCATTATCAACCGTTTACAAAGAAAACAAAGGTTGCTAAGAATGGTTTCTGAATCTGAAGGCAAACCCTTTGTTCTCTCCAGGACTCCAGCAACTCCTTGGTAAAGTGAAAGTGTGGACTCTGTGCGGCCTTCTCTCTTTGCATGTTGTGCCTCCCATGGATCTATACATTCCCTAGTGTGGCAAAAAGAGTCGTGAGCTTGGAATTAGGAACCTGGGCCCTCATCTCAGCTCTGCTACCCATCAGGCAAATCATTCAATCTGGCTGGACTGGAGTTCCTCATCTGTAATATACGAATGTTGGACTAAGTGACCTGAAAGGAGTCCCCTAACTCTCAAAATCTATGCTCCAATTTTCATTACACAAAATGGCTAACTGCCTATGGACTAGCAAGCTAAGTACTGAATGAGCAGATCTCAGTTCTCTGACAGGTCTCCCTCCCTCCATCTAGTAAAGTTTGTTTTAGGCACCCATCCATGTCTTCCTTTATTCTCCTTCACCCCCTTCTCCCCTCCTTTCCAATCCCAGAAGGATTTGTATTGTTGCTGTCACTTAATAGAAATCAATGATAAATGAATCCTCACAAAAGTGTTAATTGCCAATAGCCTAAGACATTATTACATGTAGAGCTATCTACATTATAGTAAAGTACTCTTGAAGAATGAAATGTCTGCAAGGCAAAAAAAAAATGCATAACTAATAGTGAAATGGTAGGCGCCCTAATAGATTGGTGAAAGGAGATGTTCTGGGAAAGAATACCATCCCTCATCCCTCAAATTCCAACCAACATTTTAAAGCCAGCTCTCTGGATCCCACCATTCACCTATGAGAAGGAGAGTTCATTGCCTGGTGTAGTGGGAAGCACCTGGGACTGGTGGGTTAATTGAACCAAGTACTTATTAACACCCACTATTTACCAGGTGCTGTTAGGCATTGGGAAGACAAACAGCAAAGTAAGGCAGGTTCTGCTTTCCAGCAACTTATATTCTATTGGGGGTAGGGGGGAAGGGGAGGTGAAATGTGGTCAGCATATACACAGATAAAGAAATGTAAGAAAATTCAAGAAAGGTTCTCAGGAAAGGCTTCCTGTAGAAGACAACACTGGAACCAAGTCTTGTAAAAAGCAAAGAGGGTCTAAGTGGAGAAGGTGAAAAGGGAGACCATGCCAGGTATGGGAGACAGACTATGTGAAGACAGGGAAAGGAATGTCATATGCAGAGAATATGAAGTGGGCCATTTGGGTTGGAATGCAGACCATGAAAAAGAAGGAAATGTGAAAGCAAAAGTAGATGGGGGTTGGACCATAGGGGACCTTAAATAGCAGGCTGAATGATTTCTGTTTTCTCCTATTGGGAATAGAGAGTGTGGTAGGAAAAAAGAAATCCTTATTTTAAATGGTTTGGAGTGGTTTTCCTTTAAATAAGAAAT
Organism: Petaurus breviceps papuanus; assembly: GCF_028583685.1. Taxonomy (NCBI): domain Eukaryota; kingdom Metazoa; phylum Chordata; class Mammalia; order Diprotodontia; family Petauridae; genus Petaurus; species Petaurus breviceps. The sequence continues at coordinate 1,807,820 of NW_027185872.1, forward strand.
GTCTGTCCTCTGCAGTAGAAAAAGTACAGCCTATATAAAGTCAGGATTCTAGGGGTGGCTAGGTGGCTCCCTGAATAGAACATCTGCCCTGGGGTCAGGAGGACTTGAGTTCAAATGTGACCTCAGACACATAATGCTTACTAGCCCTGTGATCTTGGGCCAGTCACTTAACTCCAATTGCCCTGCCTTCCCCCCTCCAAAAAGCAAAATAAAGAAACAAACAAACAAATAAATAAAGTCAGGATTCTGGAGTTTTCAGCAGAATTTCCCTTTTTTAGCATAACTTTTGTTTTACTTTTTTTCAATTAACACATTTACTTTCTCTTCCACTTGGCTTCATTGTAAATAAAACCCGTTTAATAAACATGCACGTGGGTCATGTCCATCTGCATCTGGAGTCCTTCACCTTTTGGTCAGGATGCAGGTAGCTGGCTCTCTCCTCAGTCCTCCAGAATGATAAGTTGGTCACTGAATTGGTCAGGGTTTACTTTTACAATGTAGTTGTTATAGTATAAATTGTTTTCCTGCTTCTGCTCACATCGTTTTGCATCAGTTTACATAAATCTTCCAAGGCTCACTGAATCTGTCCCTTTCATAATGTCTTATGGCACAGCAGTATCCCATTATAATCATATACTATGATTCAGCCAAGTATTTCCCAGTTGATGGGAAAATCTCTTAATCACCAGCTCTGTCACCCAAAAAAGTTGTTATTGGTATTTTCTGACAGTGTTCCTGATTGTCATAACAAAATTCCAAGGTGGAGGGGAATGATATTTTGTTTGAATTTAACCAGGAATTATGTTCTTTTAGCCATCAGTAATCAGTTTGTCCCTGTAGCACTTTATTATCTGCATAGGTTTCATTGCTTTTGGATCCCAAGCCTGAATCACTAGACTGGCTTGAGTTAGGCCTCGCCCACATAGAGAGACAAGGAAGTTTTTTGAGCAGAGGAATGATGTTGTCAGAGCTGTCCTTTAGGACAATTACTTTATTTATTTATTTTGGAGGGGGAAGGCAGGGCAATTGGGGTTAAGTGACTTGCCCAAGGTCACACGGCTAGTAAGTATTAAGTGTCTGAGGCAGGATTTGAACCCTGATGACTCCAGGGCCAGTATTCTATTTAGCACAATTATTTTAGCAGCCCTGCGGAGGATGCCTTGGAGAGAAGAGAAACTAGAATTTCTGGTCAGGAGTTTGGGTGAAGAGTGCTAAGACCTGAAATAATGTAGAAGCTATTTGAATGAAATGAAGGGGATAGGTGTGAAGGCAGACTAGGAAAGGACTTGACAATTAATTTAATGGCAGTGGAGAGAGGGAAAGAGAAAAGTTAAAATTCTCAAATTGAAAACTAGGGGTCTGAAAAGATGGTTGTGGTGCCATCAGTACAAACAGAGCAGTTGGGAGAAGGGATAGACAGAAACATTGGAGAAGAATGAGCAGGAAGACTGAGTTCTGTTCTGGATATGTCAGGTTTGTGATTTCTTCTGTGATATTCAGGTGGCAGAGCCTGGCAAACATTTGGGGATGCATGACTGGAGTTTAAGAGGGAGAGGAGCATGAGCCATGAGCCATGTAGATTTGAGAATCGTCTGAGTGTGGAGAGGTCATAAGGAAACCCTTGGCAGCTGATGAGATTACTTTTTAAAAAAAAGGCAAGAGAAATGATGCCCAGAACACTCCTGTAGGACATTCTCACTTAGTGGGTGAGAAGCGTGAAATGCACTTCAAGATCCAGCAATGGGACCTGAGAAGAAGCAGAAAGGAGAACCAGAGAAGGGCCCTCAGAAGTCAAGGGCAGAGAGGGCTCAGAAGAGGTGGGGAACAGTATCAGAAGAGAAAGAGAAGTCAAGGTGGATGGGGACTGGGGAAAGCCTCCTGGTTTGTTATTTCAGATTGGAGAAGGCCAGTCCGTCATTAGAGCTATGGGGTCAGGTGAGAGGGAGAAGGAAGGGAAGCAGCAGGAATAGGTAACTTTGTCTAGGAGTCTGGCTTTGAATGAGAGGGCGATAGATTCAGGCCATGGCTTTTTAAGGATGGGGGAGACCTGGACGTGTTGGTAGGTAGTGGGGAAGAAGCCCATGATTGAGAGCTGGAAGGCAGGAGAGTGCCAGAGATACAAAAGACCATTCTTTGACTGGCTGCTGTGATCAAAACTTCACAGGATTGTTGCTCTAGGGAGGGAATGGACTTTGATGGTCATCTCATTCAAACTCCACATTTTACAAATGAGGAAATTGAGACCCGGGGAAAATCTATGATTTGCCTAAGGCCACTAAAGCTTGGGCTTGTTTGAGACTCCCTATTTTGCCTCCTAATCCCCAACACATTTTCTGGAACTGAAGTGACTCATGGCTGAGTCTGGCAGTGACCAAAGCATGTACCTCTTTGTTCTCTCAGCAGGCCACAGGCACACTCCATCCCAAAGGCTTTGGAGATGTCTCCTGCTTATCTTGCTCATAGTTTCTCTGTTCAGTTTCTGCCTTCGTAAGATTAGAGAGTTGACTGAAGTGCCCACCTGATTATCCCAGTCATTTGGTTACTACCTGTAGCAGCAAGCACCCCAAGCGTCCTCAGGGTTTGCAGCTACCACAGGTTCTTGGATCTGCTTTGTTAAAGGAAAGCAACTCAAAATGGGTTAACAAGCTTACTTTAATCAGTCAGACATATATCATTTACCTTGTTCAGGAGAAAAGGTCAGCACCCTGAAACTCAAAGTATACAGGCATAATTATCAAGACAGAAACATCAAGTAGACAGATTTCCAAACTGTCCAACCATTACATCCATACCCAGTCAACATCTGGGTTTCCACATTCTGGGTTTTTCAAAGCCGGGGGACTCTCAACAACGGCTTCCCAGAATTCAGATCAAATCACAGAATACTTCTCAAAGTGAGTCCCAAAACAAAGCTACACATCAGGGCTTATATAGCCTTCTCCTGGCTCAGAGAATGTAACAACCTTATTGACCCACTGGCCAATCAAAAAGTATCTACTGAAAAACAAGCCTCCCTCCCCAGGCTTCTGGTGCACTTTAGCCTAGGGGCAGGGAAGATCTTTAAAATTTACATTCGCATTACACTACCCCAGTATCTGCTGTGCATATACGGTTTGACGGTAGATGTCCAGTTATTTTAATTATTTCAGCAGAAGAGGCCAATAGTCTGAACTGCATCTAAGGTGAGAGAAGCAAGGCCTTGTCCAGGGCACAGTAATTGACAGGGTATTAACATCACTTTTCAGCCTTTGAACTTAGAAAGATTCCATTCAACAGCTGCCTAAGGGGACGTGCTTCCATTTCCAGCTTCTCTGTTCCAAAGTCTCCCAAAGTCTCCATTTGTAGGGGGCAGGATATCCTATGGCCTCTGTCCTATGCACCACCAACTGAACTGGCCTTAGAAGTTCACTTGAGGACACTTTTCCTGCTTCTTTTGTCCCAGACACATCTGGGGTAGCAATCACAAGCAGGTTATGATAGTTTCTGGTTCTAGCTCTGACTGCCAGGTTGCCATGAAGGTGACTATTGCCTCGAAGACCACATACAAAGTGCCCCCAGATTTATGAGGTGAATGAATATTATATCAGTCTCTTCCTTAACTTCAAAGTCATTGCCTTTTAAAAAACCGTATCGTTGGAGGAAGGGGCCTGTCTATTATGTATTAAGTTGTCTGAGAAGACAGAGCCTTGAAAGGACATTTTGTCATCTCTGTCACAGAAATAAATACTTCTAGATTGCATCCTATATCAGGAGTTTATAGACATGGGCAGTCCCAGAGTCGAGTAAACGAAAACCAATTTGACAGTGAATTGTCCCTGGCATCCTGGAGGGTGCAAATGAGTCAACCACTAAGCCTTCTTCATCACTCCTTCCCAAAGTTAATTTGTGAGCAGAAAAGTCCCATTTTTTTTGTAATTATAAACAGTATAAAAAAAAAACAATACAACATGTGCTTCAAACATGCTGCTAATGTGTCACATGCAAAGCGATGTCCAGGACGTCTAGCCCTGACTCATTAGAAGATGCTTCAACGGCGGCATCTCCTGTTTCACCAAATGTCCTGGCTGGCCCCACCATTTGCCCTTGCGGTTTTCCCATTGCCATTGCGGCTTTCCATTGTCAGGCTGCCTCCCAAGCCATGATCTATTCGACGCTAGAAGCTACTAGACCAGTTTCTTTGAGCACGGGCTGCTGCCTTGGTCTCCTCTCGTACCATGCCTTTAATCCAGTCTTGAACACCCAGGAGATTACTGCCATGCCAGGAGACAGTGTGGAGCAATGGAGACAGCCTGGATCTGGAAATTAAAGCATCTGGACTTGGATGGGAGCACTGAGACACTCCATATCTTGGGTCCCAGGATTTTCTCTAGCTGGGCCCCAGGCCTGGAATATTCTCCCTCTCTATCTCTGCCTCCAGCTTCCTTCAGCTCCCTGCTGACATCCCCCCATTCTACAGGAAGCCTCCGACAGGTCTCTTTGGGCCAGCGGCCTCCCGATTATCTCCCATCTGCCCTCATTTGTGCCTAGCTGTGGGCCTGTGGCTTCCCCCACTGGACTGGGAGCTCCTTGAGGTCAGGGACTGAGTTTGGCCTTTGACAGCCTAGGACCAGGGGTATGGTAGACAATGCTGGAAATGGCTGCTGCATCATCTTGGCTTGGCTCCAGAATCCTTAGGCTTCCACCTTGATTTCTCTCCATCCCTGGGTACTCCCAAAGCCCTGGAAACCTGACTTTTCTTAGCTTTCTTGGAATGGTTCAGAAGCACTCCAGGCCTCACTAGATGCTAGGCCCAGTCCTTGCTTTCTCTGTCTCCTCTCCTTGAAATATCTTCTCTCTTCTTCCTTTTCCAAGTACCCATTGCCTGATGCCATCCCTGCAGGCAGGAACGAGGCCTTTCCCAGAAGTCCCACATCCAGGATGCTTCTCCTCTGATTAATGGTTCTATTGTCTCATCCCTGTGGGCCCTTGAAGCCAGGCTGGAGAGGTTCCACTCTGATGGAGAAGGTTCCTCTGTCGGATGCTGCCATGCGGGAGAAAAGAGCAAACAAAATCAGCTTGTAATAAATGGTGATTTGGTTCAGCCTTCTGGGAGGAGACTTGCCCAGGCCTCCTTCCCTCTGAAGCCATTCCCAGTCTATGCTGTTTATATCTGTGATCAGTCAATCATTCAGTAAACGTTCACTAAGCACCTACTCTGTGCTGGGCTCAAGGAGCTCACGGTGCAATCTTATTTGTATGTAGCTGTTTGTACATTGTCTACCCATCAGAACCCTGACAGAAGGGACTATTTTTGCCCTTCTTTGCATTCCCAGAACTTAGCATAATGCCTAGCACATAGTAGGCGCTTACACAATACTCGTAGGCTGTCCAACCATCTGGGCTTGACTCAGCACTGAGGACGCTGGGTGCTTTGAGGCCAGGAGCAGGAAGAGCCAAGGTGCTATTTAGGGTGTCACCTCTCCATCGGCCTCCTTCCCATCAGGCTGCACATGGTGTTAGGGCTAGGTTAGTCTGCTTCCTATTAAAGTCTGGAGGTGAGACAGTTTGGCCAACGCCCCATCCCAGCCTCCGTGTGATCCAGAACATATGACAGAGCTGAGGAAGTCTAAGTCTGGGCCTGGGCTGCCTCTTTTATGTTTGTCTTTCTGGTCTTAGGAAAACAAGTAAATGTCCTAGAATGTCCTGTCCATGTCCAGGCTTGGAAATGACCTTGTGAGATCAAGAGGTCCAGAGGTCCTGGGTCCTTTCAGTTGGAATGGACTGGCAACTGAGGGAGGAGTTCCCAGCAACTATTCCAGCTGTCTTGGAGAGGACAATGGGCCCAAGCCAAGGTCTGACTCTCCAGAAAAATGGACACCAAGGGAAATATGAATTCTCTTCTAGACCTCTTCTCCTCCCAACCCCCCACCCTGAAAAGAAGGCCAAGGGTGCCTTTCCAACACTCTGGACTTTTTCTCCTCAACAACTACCTTCTCACCCTGGAAATGCCTTGACTATGAGGGTCTGCTCCCTGTTTGACAGCTGCCTGTCTAGACCAATGTTTCAGGAGAGACTCTGGCTGTGCTCCATTTCACTCATAAGTCAAGGGAAGAAATTTGAGAATGTTTTCTAATCATGAATGCATTCCACATGCTTTTGCCAACTTACTGTCCATTTTGGGAAATGTGTCCACATTTTTTGACTACATAATGTACCTCCCTTGGAAGAGCAGATCATTCTGCACATGGAAGATGACCACACATGGGGACTTAGCATTGGCGAATTACCTTAAAGTCTCACTTCCAACTTGTTAGGATGGCAGGGCCTTGCTTGGCCAGACTTTGGGCAGTCTCCTTTTACCTCATGTCCTCATATTTACTGTTGGGCAATAATTCAGAGGTGCAGTTTGGGATTGGATGGAGAGTCCAGAGATGGTGGGCCTGGAGTGCAGAGTCCATTCCTCCATTCAGCACTTACAACCTTAGCACCACCTCTGGCCAGAGCACTCTGCTGGGACCGAATGAGGGGTATCTGAGAGTGTGGGGACTCACGGGATGGACGTACATGAGAACCTAACAGGGAAATCAAGATACCCATCTGAGTTTCAGGCAGAGTAACCATTGAGAAGCCAAGCTTTTCTTGGAACCAGGACCACAGTGAGAAGCAAAGACAGGGTCTCCTACCTCGAGAATTCACCCTCTGCAGGGGCAGACAAGACGCAATGACCATGTCCATGCAAGACCTCTGGAGAGTGGACCTCGTAAGGACTGGGAAGGCCAAGCGGAGGCGACAGCAACAGTCAGAGCTTCCTGAATGAGGGCGGGGGTGGGGGCAGTGTGGTCATTGGCGTATGAGTGAAGGATTGGCTGGAACCGGACACTCAAGGCAGGGAGACGACTCTCCACGCTGTGAGGCGAGGCCTTCACTGAGGCGGCTGCACTGCCTGAGGAGGGGGAGGGCTTTTACAAGAAATGTTACTAAGATAGACTTGGCCAGGACCAGGACCAGGATTTGGTCACAGGTTGGATATGGGGGTGAGAGAGAGAATGGGGGGAGGGGGGAAGATGATTCCTAGGCCATCCTCCCTGGGCATATTTCTGATTTCTCTTACAACCCTGAAGGCACCCAACAGATCTGAATTCCAATAAGGAGCCTCAGAATCACATTTAATGAGATTCAGAACAAGGTAGAAGGCTTCCCATTACTTCAGGTATTTGAACAAAGGTTGGCTGAACACCAGCCAGGTGTGCTATATGCCATTCTGACTCTATATTGGGCTGGATGTCTGCCTCTGAGGCTGCTTCCACCTCTGAGCTGCTTCCTGCCTGTGGTTTATTAAGCATTTTCCCTCAATGCACAGAAAGATAAACATCTGGCCTCTCCCTTCGTCCACTAAATTCACATGAAACTCAATTATGCAGCTGGCCTTTGAGACGCCATCTTTGTTTTACTTCCCAATTAGATATTAACATAATTTGTGCTTTTGCAATGACTGCAGCACTTTGTGAAAACATTTGTTTGAAGTTTCCATTCAGGGAGAACAGAAGACTTTTGTCCTACACTGAACTCTTCCCTTGAACCTTACTTTAATGACATTTCTAATTTGTACAAAACTCTCATTTCAATGAAAAATTTTCCACTTCAGATTTATAGTAGCATTTGAAATCCAATTTCAGATGTTACCTCATTGGAAAGCTTTTTATTATCTGAAAAATAAGCAGAATAACAACTTGTGTTTTTTTAACAAAAGGATCTAAACCATATGTATGTCACACAGAATTACAATGTTCTAAAAAGTGACCCGAATTTCACTGACAGCCTTTCTCCCTTGTGTAGGTGGATTTGTGCATTTCTGCAGAAGAGAGTGTGGCAAAGAAGACAGACTAGTCCTCGAAGTCCAGAAAACTGGGATTCAAGTCCCACCTGAGACCACTATCCCTGGGACCCTAAGCCTCCCTCTTGGTGCCCCAGGCAGCTGTAGGAGAGTCTAACCTGCAGAGAAGATGCCCCCTGTGTGGCTAGAAGCAGATTCCTCTTCAGAGACTTCCCTATCCCAGTTCCTATCTTTCTGTTTGTGGGCAAGAGGCTCCTGCCTCCATAGAGCCTCAAAGTGGCTCAGACTGCATTATATCGAAGCAAAACAAGGCTGAAAATATGGTGGCTTGTTTCCCCAAATGTATTACGAGTAGATATTGAAGCAGAGCAGCAATTTAGGAGGTGACTTCCCTCTGAGAAAGGCTCCAGAAAGGACCCTCAACCAGCAAGTTTCATTTCCTTCTGGGACATTGTGGTGAAGCCTATGACAAAAGGGTATGGTCACCTAGGTCAGCAGAAGCAAGGAAGAGGAAAAAGGAGAGGAGATCAATGAAGCTTGACTCTTCATCTAGAGTTCTTTGAAGGAGTCTGTACATGGAGAGACAAGGGGTAACCCAGAGACTTCATTTATTTAGACTTTCAAAGAAACTCTAATGAAGTCCAACAGTAAAGGAAACACTTTTGAGACATGAAGTCACCCTAGCATCAGTGGGACCATTTGGTTATGCATTAGGAAGGACTTGGAGGCAGGAAACAAAGGATCAGGACAAAGACATTTTGGATGGCGCTCCATGAATGGCAGGTCCTCTGGGGAGGGAGCTGCTGCTGCTCATAGGTGACATCTTCAGAAACGATGACAGCATGGCAGGGGGAAAGTACCCGACATTAGGAGTTGGGAGACAACGTTCTTGTCAGGATCTACCACTTAAGAAGCTGCTGCATGGCTCTGGTTTTCTCATCTGTGAAATGGGGAGGTTGAAGTACAATGTCTCTAAAGTTGAGAGTCACACAATCTAAGAGTTGGAATATTGAAAACAAATACACATCTAGCCCTGCAAGAATGAAACAGAGAGGAGGAAATGCACCTTGGGTCCGGCAGGTTCTTCAAGGAGATATGATTTAGTCCCTCCCTGCCCAGTTTTCTTAACGAACTGAGCTTCTGTCCAGGGAAAAGGGTTCAACTGCTACTGGGCTTAAAACTAGTCCCTTGGAGATGGAAAGGAGAGGAAAGGAGAGGAGAGGAGGGGAGGGGAGGGGAGGGGAGAGGAGGGAACGGGGAGGGGAGGGGAGGGGAAGGGCAGGAGGCAGGGGAGGGAGGAGAGGAGAGGGGAGGGAGAGCCTAAAAATTGGGTCCTGAAATAGTTCTGATCCTACCACAGCTTCATCTCTTGGCAAGCTAGGAAGAAATGCAACTTCCAGAGTCTATACCGGCTTAAGGCCCCTCACAAAGTGGCCAGTCCCAGCCTTGATAGAGGCATTGTGACCTCTTTGATTGTCATGAGGAGGGAGAAGAGGTCATGTCATCACAGTTTTAGAGCTAAGAGGGTCCCAAAGTTCATTTAGTTCAACCTTTCATTTTATATATGAGGAAACTGAGACCCAGAGGGAGAAAATGACTTCCCATAGTCCCAGAGCTGAGTAGCAGAGTCTGGATTTGAACTCATTTCCTCTGACTCCAAATCCTGAACTTTTTCGATTGGACTCTGCTTTCTACAGCCTAAACATGTGGTCTTTCTCAGACAGATGTCCATCCAAGCACTAATCAGGCCCAGCCTTTCTCATTGGAGATCATACAAGCTCCAGCTCATTCCGGCTGGGTGGAGAGCCAGGAGATGCTTGTGGCAGACAGAGCAGGGCAGCTCAGAGGAGGCTGCTTACTGGTCTTTCCTAGCCTAGCAGTTTGCAGTCCTTGTCTTGTTTGTTTTCCTGGGGAGACTCTTCTGCAGTGGGTTGTGCTGTAAGATGCGGGAAGCCTTAATCTCTACACCAAAGGGCGGGCACAGAGGTTTGGGGCTCAGAGGCTCTGGGAAGGTATAGTATAATCCATAGCTTCTCATAGCTGGATAAAAGACACCCAGTCCATAAAGGAGCCCTTTGCCCTCCACCAGACTGGCCCTCTGTCATCACCTTTCTATCACATTCCTCCACAATCCTTCCATCGACTGCCTCCTCTGCTGCCTTCTTGAAAAACCCTCACTTAACCCTTGCAGCCCCACTAACTATTGTCCTGTACTTCTTCCTCTCCTTGTGGTTAATTTTTTTTTGCCAAGGTCATTGACAATAGGTGCCTCCACTTCCCCTCCTCCAACTCTCTTCTTAACCCTTTATAATCTGGCTTCCACCCTTACCCTTCCACTGAAACTGCCTGGTCCAAAATTACCTGAGACCTCTTAGTTGCCAAATCTAACCGTTTTTTCTCCATCCTCTTTCTCCTTGACCTCTCTGCAGCCTTCGATGCTGTGGATCATTCTCTCCTCTTTGACATGCTCTTCCCTCTAGGTGTTTGCAGCATTGCCCTCCCTGGTTCTCCTCCCCTCTGATTACTTGTTCTTTGGCCTTTGCTGAATCCTCTTCCAAGATGACTCCCTCTAACTCTAGGTGTCCCTTAGGGTTCTGTCCTGGGCCCTTTGAGCTACTACTTCATTTGGAAATCTCACCAGCTCCCAGGGATCTATTTACCATCTTGATGCTGATGATACTCAAATCTTTCTATTCTGCCCTAACTCTCTGCTGACCTCCAATCTCACATTTCCAACTGCCTTTCAGATATCTCAACTGATGTCCAGCTGACATCTTGAACTCATTATGTCCAAAATGGAACTCATTACCTTTTCCTCCAAATTTCCCTGCTTCTAATTTCCTTATTAATGTAGAAAGTAACAACATCCTCCCAGTTCCACAGACTCGTACCCTAGGAAATATCCTGGCTTCTTTACTAGCTTTCATACTGCTCCCCCCCCCAAATCTAATCTATCACCAAGGCCTATTGATTTCACCTTTGCAATGTCTTTTGAATAATGTCCTTCTTTTCTCTGATATTGCCCTACCTTGGTTCAGGCCCTCAGCACCTGCATGATGATGATGATGATGATTTTGCTTTTTGGAGGGGGAAGGGAGGGCAATTGGGGTTAAGTGACTTGCCCAAGGTCACATGGCTAGTAAGTGTTAAGTGTCTGAGGCCGGATTTGAACTCAGGTCCTCCTGACTCCAGGGCCAGTGCTCTATTCACTGTGCCACCTAGCCGTCCCTGGATTATTATTTTTAATTTATTTATTTTTAGTTTTCAAAATTCACTTTTATAAGATTTGAGTTCTAAACTTTCCCCCCTCCCTGTCTTCTCCCCTCTCCAAGATGGCGTGCAATATGATATAGGCTATACATGTACAATTGTCTTAAACATATTTCCACATTAGTCATGTTGTGAAAGAAGAATAAGCACAAAAGGGGAAAACCACAAGAAAAAAAGAACAAAAAGACAAAAAAGAAGAGAAAATCGTCTGCTTTGATCCGTATTCAGACTTCAAAGTTCTTTCTCTGGATGTGAATGTCATTTCCTCTCATGAGTCTTTTGGAGTTGTCTTAGGTCATTGTATTGCTGGGAAGAGCTCAGTCTATCAAAGTCGGCCATCAAACCCTGTGGCTGTCGCTGTGTACAATGTCCTCCTGCTTCTGCTCTCTTCACTCAGCATCAGTTTGTATAAGTCTTTCCTGGTTTTTCTGAAATGCTCCTGCTAATCATTTCTTATAGCACAATAGCCTTCCATTCCATTCATATGCCACAACTTATTCAGTCATTCCCTAATTGGTGGGTATCCCCTCAATTTCCAATTCTTGTCCACACACACACACACACAAAGCTGCTATAAATATTTTTGCACATATAGGTCCTTTTCCCTTTTTTATGATCTCTTTGGGATACAGACCTAGTGGTGGTGTTGCTGGGTCAAAGGGTATGTACAGTTTCATGGCCCTTTGGACACAGAGCCACATTGCTCTGCAGAATGGTCGTTTCAGCTCACAGCTCCACCAACAATGCATTAATGTTCCAATTTCCCCACATCTTCTCCAACATCTATCATTTTCCTGTTTTGTCCTGTTAGCCAGCCTGACAGGGGCCTCGCCTAGATTATTGTAACAGCTATTGGCGGTTCTTTGTACCTCAGGTGTCTTCCCACTCCAATCCATCCAGTTACCAATGGGATTTTCCTAAAGGGAACATCTGATCACGTCATGTGGTTTATTCAATAAGCTCCAATGGCTCCCTATTGCCCATAGGACCAAAAACAAAACCTAAAGTCCTTCATAGATTATCCCCTTCCTACCTTTCCAGTCTTCTTACACCTCACTCCCTGCTATGGGAGTGATGTCAGCCTCCTGGCTATTCCATGACCCTCCATGTCTTGGCTCTGAGCACTTCCTCTGGCTGTCCCCCATCCCTAGAATGCTTTCCCTCTTCTGCTGTAATGACTTTCTTGGCTTCCTAAAATCCCAATGTTTAGGGCGGCTAGGTGGTGCAGCGAATAGAGTGCTGGCCCTAGAGTCAGGAGGACCTGAGTTTTGATCCAGACTCAGACACTTAACACACACAAACAAAAAACCTAGCCTTGTGACCTTGGGCAAGTTACTTAAACCCGATTGCCCTCCAAAAAAAAAAAGCAATAAATAAATAAATACAATAAAATCCCAGTGTTTACTGTAATCCTTCCCCGCCTCTTGATTCCAGTGCCTTCCCTCTGTTAATTATTTCCTTTATATCCTGTATGAGGCTTCTTTGTACATAGGCATTTGTTTGTTGTCTCCCCCATTAGACTATAAGCCCTTGAGGTCAGGAAATGTCTTTTGCCTCTTTTGTAATGGTGCCTGGTTCATAGCAGATGCTTAATAAGTGATTATTGCCCGACTTTAAGGTTTTCTGAGGAGGCTAACTGATGCAGAAGATTGGTTAGGAAACTAGAGCTGGGTGATTGGGTCGGGTACGGCTTGGTCTGGGACCAAGAATGTCTAGAGGCATCTTTGATGTGGTTAGGTGCATGGAAAGTGTAGAGACTGGTAGGATAAGTTGACTAGGAAAATGGAACTGAGTGATGTTGGTGACTGTGTGTGAAGAATACTGGGAGAGGGGAGAGAAGGAAGGCCATGAAGTGAGAGTGTATGTGGCTAAAGAATAACTGGGAGCTGAAAAGGTGTGAGTCATGGAAGGTGGCTTTGGAATGAATCCTGGTGCAGATCTCGGCCAGTCAGAATCGGCCTGAGGTGAACCCTGATTTAGGGAGTGTGTGTGTGGGGGAGAATGAAGGTCATTTCCAGACTCTGCATCTAGCTGGTGAGATTTACTATATACCGAGTCCTTGGTGTCTATCCCACAGTGCAGTTCTGGAATTGGGGGGGCATGGTTGAAAAAGCCCCCTCAGATGTGGCTCATTGGAGTGGCCTGGTTGTGAGCCCTGGGAGTGCTTGCATGGGAACACTGCTGGGCTGGAGAAGACACAGAGAGACCCAGAGTCGGGGGGGTGGGCTGGATCTCAGGAGTGGGGTAAATAGGTACCACAGCCATAAAAGGATCAGTTGAAGAGGCTGGCTATGGTTAGCCTGGAGAAGAGGGCTTTGCTGTCCTCAAGTATGTTAAGGCCTGTCTTTGGGGAGGGGGAATCGGTTTCTTCTACTTGGCCCCAGAGGAGAGCAGGAACAATGGGTTCATGCAGCAGAAGCAGATTCCAGCTCCTTGTAAGTAAATGAATGAATGAATAAATGTTTCGTCAATGAATGAATGATGTAAGGGAAAACTTCCTAACAATCAGAATTTTCCAGAAGTGAAATGGGTGGCCTCCAGAGGGAAGGCTTGTCTTGGCTCCTCACCAATGGAGGTCTTCAAGCCAAGACAGGATAGCCACTTGTTGGGGAAATTATAGACGAGACTGTTGTTTAGACACAGGTTATAGGAGATGGTTCTCAAGGCGCCTTCTAGTACTGAGATCCAGTGATGTTTAGGCCCAAATTGGAAGGCCTTAGGGCCTGGGCTGGAGGAAGCCACCCTCTCCCCAAATGTTTAAAGACTTAACAAGGAACTAATTAAAGCTCCTTTGTCCTGAGCATCTCTTTTTTACTGAAAAGCTTCTCATATTTGTAGTTTGATTCCGTTTCAGTCAGAGACAGTCTCGTGAAATAGTTTAACTCCAGATAAAAATTAAATTTAAAATATAAAACAACAGGGACAAACAATAGTGGAGTCTCAGTGCTGAATAAAAATGAAACCTCCCACAATTCAATGGAATTATGGCCCCAGTAGTATCTAAATGTGTGGGCTCCATCTCCTAAGCATTAGTTCTGAACAGGACCAGGGACCCCAAAGGCCCATCAAGGCTGGGGAACCAGTCCCTGGTTTGGCAGCTGCCCACACCAGACAAAGACACAATTCCCTGCACATTCATTCCTTGTTTTCAAAAGCATTTCAACCATGTCAACCCCCTTCCCTTTTGGCTCTCCTGAATGCAAAAAGAAGCAGAGGGGGGGCACAGGAGCGTAGAAAGTCAAGAGAATATGGGTCAAAGAGAACTGAGAGGGTCTTCATTCACATCAGCCAGGAGCTTGTCATAGTCGGACAATGAGAAATTATTATGCACCTACTATGTGCCTGGAGAAAGCCCCAAACAGCCTCTCACCTCAAGGAGCTCACAGTCTAATAAAGTAAATAGCATGGAAACAACTGGGCATGTGCAGAAGAGATGGAAGACAGTCTGAGGGAGGGGCAGCAGCTGTGTGTGTGCATGTGTGTGTGTGCACGTGTGTGCATGTGTGTTTGTGCATGCGCACATGTTCAGGGGTACTTGGAGAGTCTCAGTGAGGGGAGGGAACTCAGAGCCCAACGAATCCAGTCTGCTTTGCTCCGGGGCCCAAGAAGCAGGCGCCCAATGTCCATCAGAAAGTCCTCCATTGCTCTCTTCCAATCCTCTCCACACCAGCTTGACTTGGCTGTCATGACCATACCTTTCCCTTATGTCAAACCTAAACACGCTTCTTTGTAATTGCCTTCCTCCTGTCCTGTTCCTGATCCTAGCTGTTCCCTCAAATGAAGCTCATCCCTCTGTTGCAGTTGTATGGTGTGGTGTTGTGGCGCCATCTTAAAAAAGTCAGTCAGACCACCTCTAAGTCACGTCCAGGCATTACCAAGGATGGACATCCCTCAGAAGTGGGCTGGGTTCCAAGTGCAACCAGCAATTTAGTAAGACAACATAGGCCAATTTAGATTATTTTGATGCTGATTACACAACAGAAATTATGAATAGGAAAACGGCAGGAGGGATTTGTTAAGGGGTTAGGTAATGAGGAGGGGTCCCTTCTGTGGTTGGGCTGTCAAACATCCTGGTGGTGCTGCTTTCTGAATGACTAGCTATTGTGGTCCTGTCTGGTCAGATGGATAGTTAAGTATCGTGGTCCTGTCTTGGGCTAAATGGATGATGGGATTGTGGCTGAGAACGAGGCTGTGACTAGCTAGGGCAATGGAGTATTGAGTCTGGGGGCCTGGTTGGAGCCAGATTGTGTGGTTAGATCAGGACATGCGTGCTGTTCAGTGGGGCCCAGAAGGAAGTTAGAATGTTGGGGCTGGGGGCAGCTTTATTAGGATTCCATCCACCTCCTTTAGTTACAGCCCTCTTCACCATGGAAAGCCTGCTGAGCTCCTGCGGGCTTGTCCTCTGGTGGCAGGGTGGCAGTCCAGAGTCACTGGCAGAGGGCTGGGCTGTTGTCTAATCCTCAGAGAGCTTCTCTAACGCTGTTTATGACTGCGCTGGGGAAAGCTCTAAACCCAGCAGTTTCTCCCCTCCCCTCACCCTTGCTGAATGCATACCTACAGACATGCAGATATGGGACTGCTCAGAGAGGAGGCTTTCTTGGGAAGATCACTCAGGGTTAAACATGTCACTAATGGGAATTGGTGACTCCTGCCCATGTGCAGGATTTCAGGGGCTCTGTGAAGGCCAGAGCCGAGACGTCACTGAGTTAGCTCCTGGCATTTGTACCTATGAAACTGCAACTAGCTGGGAGGGCAGGTGAGAGGCTGGGGTGGGGGGATGATGGCATTGCAATGTATAGCTGTCCTTTACTCCTTAGTATGAAGGGATTTTCTCAGGCTCTTTGTTGAGAGTGGATCTGGACTAGAGGAAAAGGGCAGAAAAAGGCCGTGCAGCCAAGACTGAGGAGCCCAAGTGTCATCTGTCTTCCTGCTCAGCTTAGTGTCACACACTAGCTGGGGTGTGCTCTCTACCTCCCGTGATGCAGTATCTTCTATTTCAAACGGGCCTTAAGCCAGCAGAGGGTGATGGCGAAGTAGAGGACTAAGGGAAGTGGGAGTGTGTGTCTCCCATTTGCCTTTCCTGGGCAGGAGAGAGATGGTTCTGTGTAGCCTCTGAGACAGGTAAGAGAGGAGAGTCAGCTGGGATTGTCACTCCATCAGGCACGTATGGCTGTTTACTCTGGACCAGGCACAGGGCGAAGGTCTGGGGTGGGGGTGAGGGGCGTAGACAACAGTACAGCAGTCCCTGTCCTCAGGGAGCTTGTTTTCTTGGAAAAGCCATCTGTAAGGTTGATTTATCTGCAACCAGGCTCCTGTGGTAATCTCAGAATTCTCCTTTGGCACAGCTTCCCCTCCAGCCAATCTAGTGGTAGCAGAGAAAGAAACTGAGGCTCAGAGAAGTTTTGTGACTTGTCCAAAATCACTCAGGTC
Source organism: Petaurus breviceps papuanus (assembly GCF_028583685.1). Classification (NCBI taxonomy): domain Eukaryota; kingdom Metazoa; phylum Chordata; class Mammalia; order Diprotodontia; family Petauridae; genus Petaurus; species Petaurus breviceps. Next base: position 1,824,333 of record NW_027185872.1, read on the forward strand.
ATAAGTAACAGGCCCTGAACCCAAATCCAATGCTTTTTCCAGCGCACCATGTTGCATCTTCCAAAAGTAACTTTGCCTCCCCAGATGACTAACAGAGAGCTGGGTCTCCCCTAGATAGGCAGTAGTATTCTAGGGCAAAGAAAGCTGATTCATTCTTCATAGGGCTGCCCCACAGTAACACCCCCCATTCATTTCTATAGTCCATCAGTCTCCATAGGAGCTGTGATTTCATGTTCTCCCTCTTCTCCTAGGGGACCTGGAGCCCCTTTAACCCCAGGGTTAATCCTCCTACTGACACTGTCCCCCTTGGGCACAGATGGTGCTTATCATTAGCATGGAGAAAAGGCTCTAAGGTTTGCAGAACTTTCTTTCTTCCTCCATGGGGCAGGTCCAGAGTGCAGACCTGCAGCCTCCCCAGTGTCCCTCAGAACCCAGATGCACCTTCAAGGTCACTTAGTTCAATCCCCTCATTTCACCATTGAAGAAGCTGCAGCCCCAGGGAAGAGAAGTCACTTGCCCAAGGTCATACACTTTGGCAGATACAAGATTTGAACTCAGACTCTCTGAGTCCAAATCCAGTGGTCTTGCCACTGAACCAAGAGAATAATTTTGTTCTCTGAGACTTTTCTTCTCCTTCTAATGCTAACAGTTCTTCCTGTCCACATGGGGCAGGAGAAGGGGTTTGGGAACTGTCTTCAAGGATTTGAAGGCCTGTCCTGTAGATGCCATTGGGGCCCCAGATGTTAGAACTAAAATCAAATTGAGATGGGAGATCAGGACAAACTTCCTTACAGGACCCATCAGAAAGTGGAAAGGGATTCCTTGAGAAGGACAGGCTTTCTGCTTCTTCACAGCCCAGCAGGCCTCCTGGTAAGGTATGGATGACCAGCTGTTGGCAGGCTTTAGAGAGGATTCTTTCCTGGACATGGGCTAGACTAGTTTACTACTGAAGTTCCTTCTTTGATGGTTCCTTCTGCTCTACATTCCCAGAGATTCTACAGACCTGTCAGTCATCTCCTAAACAACGCCCATCCCCTTTCAATCTTCTTCATCCTTCTATGGATTCTCATCTGGCACCTCTCAACTGCATTCTTCCCACATCTGGAGCCAGATGGATCTGAGGAGAAACCTTCTGGGCCCAGCCATTGTCCTTCACAATGGTCTCTGCCTTGGCCAGGAGGCAGCATTCTGCAATGTGATCACTTCCTGCCCTATCAGCACTATCCAAGTGGGTTTCAATGTTGTTGTTCAGTCATTTTAGTCTTGTCTGACTCTTCATGACCCCTTTGGGGATCTTCTTGGCAAAGGTACTAGAATAGTTTGCCATTTTCTTTTCCAGCTTATTTTATAGATGAACAAACTGAGGCAAACAGGGTTAAGTGACCTGCCCAGGGTCACACAGTTAGGGAGTATCTGATGCCAGATCTGAACTCAGGAAGATGAGTCTTCCTGACTCCAAGCTTGGTATTCTGTCCACTTCTCTACCTAGTTGCCCTATTCTGAATGGTTTAGCTGGTGGAAATGTGAGACAATTGTGGTCTTTTGACCTTAATGATGATCTAGTCTGGGTTTGTTTTTTTCACCCTTGATGCCTTTGACAGTCTGCTAAAGCCTAGCCATCCCTTTTCAAAATAATGGTTTTAAATATATAAAATAAATGGGATTACTGAGGAAACCAATTATGTTGAAATTTGGTTATGAAAATAGATTTTTAAAAACCCCTAAAACAGTTTAGATCCCAAGATTAAGAATCCCTGACAACCCAACCTGCTCATTTCATGGAGAAGGAAATTGAGAGCCATGGTGGGCAGAGATATGCCCAAGGTATTCACAAGTGGCAGGCCTGAGATGAGAATCCAGGTCTCTTGATTGCTTGCCCAACATGCTTTCTTCCCCTGAACACCCCTTGACTTTCGGGAAGCCTTGACTGTCTTCCAGACCTAGCTTAAATTCCGTCTTCCACATGGAATCCCTCCTAACCTCTCCTCCCCAACCCTGCAACTAGTACCCTCACTCCCCAAATGGCTTTATGTTCATTTTCTCTAGATGTCATATGGGAAGAAACAAGTTACATTGAAATTCAGTTATCAAACAATATATTTTAAAAACCAAGTTTAAAAAAAATGGAGGGGAGAATTGGTGCCTGGAATTGGATTCTTTTCTACTCCTCCCTCTGGAAAGGGGGTAAAGCTGAAGCTTCCTAGGTCTCAATTATTTCCTCTCTTACACACACCCATTAATCTAGAGGGAATATAATGACCCGTTTTTCTGCTAATTCATGGAGGTTATATCAGACAATCACAATAGAGTCCCCAGTCAGGAAAATGACTAACATTTGGACAGAGCTTGTCCTTCTGTCCTAATTTCAATTTTGTGTATTTCCAGCCATTTTCTCTGTTCCTTTTTTCTTAGCATAGACTCAGTATATAATAGGAGCCTTCATGACTGAGGCTGGGTGTCTTTATATAGGAAACAAAATCAGGATACAGGAAACACTTTGATAAAGAATTCAGTGGAGTCCATAACAAGGCTAGACACTGGACAAACACGGGGAGGGGAAGTTGTAACTCTCCTCTCCTAGAATAGGCAATGACATCCAACTGCTGCAGCCTCAGATCTTTGTTGTCAGATGCCTTCAGGGATCTTCTCCCACCCCCACCCCCACTCCCATGCCTCCTCAGCAGCAGCAGCAGCAACTCCTGGTCTTCCAGCTCCATTCCTAAAGACCTGGGGGTGGGGCACTGGAGGATGCTGGCCTGCAGCTGCCTGAACTCCAGTGGTGTCAGCACCTTTCCCTCAAACTCTGGGAGCATCTTTTTGTCAGAACTCTTTGGCTCAGCCCAAGTCAGCCTTTCACTTCAGAAATCATGACAACACTACCTCCCAGGAACTGAAGGGAATAACTGTTGCACTGAACTATAAGTCTCAGAATGTCAGGGAGTTCTCAAACCTTAATTAAATTATATATCTACCTCTATATCTTCTGGTTGTCAGTTCTACTCAATAGCAGCTCCTTGAGGGCAGAGAATGGTTTCTTTTTTCTGGATAGCCCCAGCCTTTAGCTGTGCTTGGGGACATAGAAAGTGATTAATAAACGCCTGTTACTGAATTGATTAGAGCATTGTCCATCTATGGCTGGTTCCTTTTAATATGGCCACACATCAAATATACTTTCTGATATCCACACTAGGAGACTGTGGTTTTTGTATTCGTGTTTGTTTTTGTTTGGATCCATGGTTTCATTGGTATATGGAGCATCTATTGAGGAAACTCTCTATCCCAAGCTGTTGGGCCACTGTGACTTGCTTAGTCATAGAGTCAGAGTGTGTCAGAAGTGGCTGGCTCCTAGACCAGCTCTCCATCTAGGTCTTTCCACAGCTGCTCATTAGGCAAGTTAAATATCTTGGTCATCTCAGATAATGACCTAACTTAACAATAGCCTGCTTCAAGTCATCTTCAAATTTGCTATCCCTTTTTAGGCTCTTGGCCTCTCTCTACCTTTTCTATTTATTGACTTAGCTTACTCCATGTAAACTCATCTCTTTTGATCATGTAGCTTCCCTATGGAAGAAAGACATCTGAAAAAAAGCAAATATAATTGACACATGCTCTAGAGTATTCCTTGTAGAATTTAAGGACAAGTCAGTTTTGCATATTGACTTTGCCCAGTGTCTAGAACTGAGATGAATTTAGGCAATGTCAATATTTCCTCATTGAAAAGGAAGATGATTGATTAAGAGATGTTCTTGGAACATACAGCAAACTGGTTCAAAGCTCTGAATCCTACTTTTGGAACAAATAGCTATTACTTCACCTGACAATCATAAAGGTTATTCTATAAATGTCATTGGATTGGTGAAATGTAATTGAGAGTTATTTACTTCTGGATGCAACCTATCAAATACTCAATCAATAAACATTTATGAAATATCTTAGATCCCCAAGTGTATTCCAAAGTTTTTTCTCTGGGCAGCATCAACAAGAACTCAATCAATACTCTGTAGGCAACAAAATTTCAAACCATGGGTGGAATCCTGAGGATTTGTTTATAGGAATGAGGTTAATTGTCATGAAAGATTACAAAAGGATTATTTTTAGGGATCTGGACTTATCAAGACAGATGAGGTCAGAAAATGGTAGTAATGGTGTAAGCTGTGACTATAGCATGCAAAAACTGTGTACAACCCAAATGTCTAGGAAGTCACAACCTGGTCCCCAGAGCTGTACAACAGAAGCTCGCCATCTTTCATAAACTGACAGGCAACAACAAATTCCCCCACGATTCTTGAGAATGCAATTAAGGAACTCTACTGGAACAAAGACACCATCACAGACAAAACAGCTGCTCACCATGTCCCAAACCAAACATGGATCCTTGAACATGTAAGAATAACATATTTTTAAAATGCCACCAGTCTAAGCACTCAGTCTCCAAGTTACATGGGACAATGACAACAACAAAATGTTCTGAACTGGAGGGAGAAATCAAAGTCAGGTGGCAGGAGATGAGGCACCCCATCATCCCTGCCATCTTGGCTGCTCTAGGACCTGTCCTGCAGAGGCTTTGGGTCTTAGAGAAAAGGAACTTCTGTCCCCCAAGACCGTCAGTTGTCTACCAGTGCAATAGACTGCAGAACACTGAATGTAAAAGAACGAAAGTGGGATAACAGATCACTCCAGGATCATTTCTATCTGAACTCTCTTAAAAAGAATGAGATGATAATATGTGGCACAGTGGATACAGAGCTTTCCTTGGAGGGAAGAAAATGTGGCATTCGGGTCCTCCCTGTGGATGGCTGTGCCTAGAAAAGTGACCTCTCTGTCTCTCTCTCTGTCTCTGTCTCTCTGTCTTTGTCTCTGTCTCTCTGTCTCTCTGTCTCTCTCTGTCTCTGTCTCTGTCTCTGTCTCTCTGTCTCTCTCTGTCTCTCTCTGTCTCT
>NW_027185872.1:1829369-1882956 GCF_028583685.1 Petaurus breviceps papuanus
TTCTCTCTCTCTCAGATGAGTTGTGATCTACTCTGGTCTTTTACTAGGTATCTAGGTCCAGACTAAACAACAGCTTTTCCACTTGAAGGTTTGCATATGCATTTTAGACATTAGACTATGCTTCATCACAACACTATGTAGACATTGCCAGTATCATGCCCATTTTTGAGATGAAGAAAACTGAGGCTCGTAGAGATGAAGTGACTAGCCCAGAGTTACATACCTAAGAAGTGTCAGAGATGAGATTCTCTACCTGGTCAATCTGACTACTTCACCACTTATTTCCTGTGAGATCTCAGACATTTCATTTTATCTTAGTTTCTCCAACTGAAAAGTGAAAAGGCTGGAGTAGGTGGCCTTTGAGTCCCACCCAATTCTAAGCCTATGATTTTCACCTCCAAGGCTGGCTCACTCCATTTAACAATATATTAGTTATATTATTATTAATTAAAGGATTACATTATATAATAATGAAGTGGCAGTGCTGGGCTTCAAGCCACATCCCTACATCCAAGCAATAGGAGACTAAATTCCCAGCTTTCCTTCCACAGATCAAGTTTCCTCTTGTTCTACCTGTGTCTGACAGGTCAGACCTCACTGAAATGATCTGAACTGAATTTTTTAAAACTGTAAAACAAAGAAGCTCTCCCTCCTTTAAAAAAGTTTGATTCTCCAGATCATTCCCTTGATTTTCTCTTCTTTTTATGTATGCCAGAGTCATAAAGATCCAGAAAGGATTTATTTACATTGGTTCATGAGGTCACAAGGGCCAAACAGGAGCTCAGATGCATCAGCCTTGACAGTTGGGGGCTTCTCTGTCCAAGGCCAATTAGCCAGCTTGATTGGCCTCTTATGTCCCTCAGGGGTATAAATCATTAGCCCCTGTAAATTGTCCCTCACCACAGAGGGGCAACACCCAAATAGACTTAGCAAAGGCCTTTAAACTATGGGATAATTGGGATATGAAGGGAGTGGCTCAGTAGTTCCAGTTAATTCCACTTGAATTAACACTAGAATGATTTCCCAAGAATAAACTCAAATTACTAAGATAAGACCTCACATTAAGAATGTGGTTTCTAGAAGGTTTTTAGGTCCTAGGAGAGCCAACAGGTCTTATCCAGAGAGCAGATCCTATGCTGAAGCAGAGATTCCCAACACCCTTCCCACCTTCCCTCCTTTGTTTCATTCCTTCCTATCATCTTTGTGAAATACATTTGGTGATGTGTTTGGTTCGGACTGCACTGTGGCTCTTTGAGAGCTCCCCAGCCTGAGCCTGAGAGCTGAACAGAAGCATTCCCGCCAGGGCAGCCTCCAGGATTGGGCCCATTTCCTTCTGGATTCTGGCCACGTGACAGAGTCAGTTCTAATTCTACATTAAAAACCCCATGGAAACCACAGCTTTTACCCAATGGATACACAGCATGTAACCAATTATCTGAATCAACCAAAAGACAGTGAGAGAAACATTGTGTTCTATGTTGTGTAGATGAAAAATTGTAGCTTTTAATAAATCTGTAGCAATCTGCACATTCCCAGCTAGTAGGCCGATTCATCTTAGTGCAACTCAGTTGTTGAGGATGGGGGCGTATTAAGTGAGCAATTTATTAAAAATCCTACATTACAAATTTACTTGATGTGGGGATAAATTGTTTCCACTATTATGTCCCACCTTCTACTCTTAAGTCTCTCCCTAAGGTTGATAAACTGATCTGGTTCATTCCTTGCTGCCTACAAACATGGCCCCATCTCCATCCTTAAAAAAACCATCACTTGAGCCACCATCCCAGAGAGTTATTTTCTGTTATCTTCCCACCTTTTGTTGACTAAATTCCTTGAAGGAAGTTGTATATACTCAGAGTTTCTAGACCCTGTCCTTTTTTAAATGCCTGCAGACTAGCTTCCAGTCTCATCATTCTAAAATTTTCTCCAAAGTTATTGACCTTTTTAAATGTTTTATTGACATCCTATATTTATATAAAATCTAGATTACCCCCTGTCTCTCTCCCTTTCCTCTCCCAGAATACCAGAAATAAGTATTTCTAAAAAGAAAAAGGAAAATGAGGAAGAAGAAAAAACAAATTCAGTCATACTAATCAATACATTAAAAAAACATTATATTCTTTCCAATGTTCCACGCTGACGTTCTACTTCCACAAAGGAATGCTTGGCATAGGGTAGAGGAAAGCATCTTTTCATTTCTCTTCTTTGGAGACCAAGCTTATTCTTTGTAATTCTGTAATATTAGTTTTGTTGTTGCTGTTTTGTATTGTTCATTGCATTTATATTACTGTAGATGCTGAATATTGTTTCCTTGGCTCTGCTGACTTCACTCTGCATCAGTTTATGTAAGTCTTTCACACTTCTCTGCATTCATCAGTCATACTCCATTTACATTTGTGGACCAGTGTGTTCAGCTTTCCTCAACTGGCAGGGAACTAGGGCTCTAGTTCTTTGCTATCCTAAATAAGTGGGGATCGGGGTGGCTAGGTGGCACAGTGAATAGAGCACAAGCCCTGGAGTCAGGAGCACCTGAGTTCAAATCAGGCCTCAGACACTTAACACTCACTAGCTGTGCTACCTTGGGCAAGTCACTTAACCCCAATTGTGCTGGCTTCCCCCCTCCAAAAAGAAAAAAAAAGCCCCAAAACAAATGGGGATATTAGGAAGCAGAAGAATCTCTGGGTCAAAGGGTATAGATATTTTGTGCATTTGCATAATTACAAACTGTTTTCCAGAATGATTATGTTAATCTACAGCTCCATCGACAATGTATTAGTGAGTTCATCTTTTCATAATCCCTCCAAGATCAACTAGTCCCATTTCTGATAATTTTTGTTAGTGTGATGTGAAGTCTCAGGCTTGTTTGGTGATTTTAAAGCATTCTTTCATAATAGCGCTAGTAGTTTATAGTTCTTCTATTGAGAATTGTTTGCTCTTATCCTCTGACCACCTATCTAACCAATGATCTTCTTATTGCCAGATGTAATGACCCCTTCTCAGTCTTCATCATATTTGACCAGCGCTCCTGGCTATTGTTTTCTAATTAGATTTCATTGACACTGCTCTCTGGCTTCCACCAGGTTTGATTGTTCCTTCTTACTCTCTACCAACCCACTGATTGGACGAGTTCCAATTTCTCCCTTTTTACTGTCTTGCTTGATGATCTCATCAGCTCCTATGCATTTGACTGTTGTGTCTATGCGGATGATTCTCAGCTCTCTGCATTCAGCCCCAGTCTTTGTCTTGAGCTAGCATTTTGCATCACCCAATTCCTCTGGAAAATCTCTAGTTGGAAGCTCTGTGGGCATCTCAAACCCAACATTTCTAAAACAGAACCATTTATTCCCTTCTCTCCTCTCACTCTTGCCTTTCCTAAAGCTTCATCTCCCACTGCTCTCCCTGTGGCCCCCCCCCCCCATCCAATCTGTTTCCAAGGTCTGTCCATGTTACCTTTGGAACATTTCTCATATGTCCCCTGGTGCAGGCCTCCACTGCCTCTCTTCTGGACAATGCCAATACCTGGGGGAAGGTCTCCCTGGCTCAAGTCTCTCCCCACTTCAGTCCATCTTCTCCTTAGTTGCTATATCATCAAGGCAATATTCACAGCACCAGTGGTGACTATGAATATATTGGCATAGTTCTGAATTGCAAAATGTAAGACTTTCCATATAGAAGACAGAAGCAAAACATTTATTCAGACACCAGAAAGCGAAATCCCAACACCTGAAAACAATCCCAGCACCAGAAAGTCAAATCCATCATAGCAACAAAGAAGTTAATATACCTTATCGAGGCAAGGAGAGACACCATATCTAGTTGTCTCCTTGCCTGCATCCTATCCTCCCTGCTTTCCTACTGCTTTTACTCCCAGTTTCCTCTGGGCTCTGCTCTACGATCCAGCAAACTTCTCCTACCATAGCCTCCATGTTATTACATTGGATCTATTAAGGGGCAGGGAAGATCTTCAAATTCCCATTACTATTATAGCTGCCAAACTGAGTTACCTAAAGTCAAAATCTATCCAGGTCACCTCCTTTCTCAACAAACTCCAGAATTTCCTTATTACTCTTTGAATCTAATATAAATTCCACCGAAATTCTCATTTGACTTCCAAATTCCTTTACCCCCTGGTCCCTTCCTACTTTCCAGTCTTCTTACTCTTTATTCCCTTCAACACTCTTTGATTCTAACACATTTGTTCATTGACTGTTTATTACTCTGGCTAAGCCCTGATTGTCTCCCATACCCAGAATGCTCTCCGCCCTCCCTTCTATCTCTTACCTTATCCAGCTGCCCTCAAGACACTTCAAAGCCAAATGTCTACAGGAAACCTTTTCTGGTTCCTTCCCCCTGGCCCTACTCAGCATCTTGCCTTTGAGACTGCTTCCCGTCTTCCCTGTGCATACTGGGTATGACCATTGCTGTTTCCCCATTGCCTTGTCCATTCGGGTATGAACTCTTTCAGAGCACAGAAACAGGCTTTTGTGTTTCTTTGTATCCATGGGATTTAGCACAGTGCCTGGCACACAGTAAGTGCTTCATCATTCTTGTTGACTAATGTGCATACACACACACATCCTTGCTTTCAGACTTATAATATTCAAATATTAAGCTTGACAGGTGTGGGAGTTGACCGAGCTAAATTACTGGTAATATCAGAATATATTCCCTCAGCTTGGAATGAACTGTGTCAACAAATAGGTAAAATTTACCCATTTGGAATTTGATGCCATGGTATCCTTAAAGGAAAACTCTAGAACTCAGCTGTTGCAAAGACTAAAATCATTCTGCTTGTGGTCCGCCACCCAGCAGATTCAAGACTTGAAGCAGCTCTGGATGCAGGTGAAGTGAAGGCAAGGCTGTCTGTCCAGGCATTCCAGCCAGAGGCTGCCCACCACTCAGGAGGCCAGGATGTAGGAGCTGTGGGCTGCTAGTGCACAGGCAGAGTGCTGTTGTAGTCATATGCTTTCAAGGTTACAGGAGTGTTGCCACTATGATCTCTTTATATCCATATGTACATCCCTGGATCCACTCCCTTTAACAATGTGTATCATAACTTAACCATCTCCCACCATTCCATGAGACCCCAATCCATGTTCTCCCACAGGGGTCCTCCAGGAATGCTGGGGCCTTCCTTTCCTCAACACTGAGTGGCTATCAGTGGAACCCAAGGGCTGCCCATTATTATCCTTCATTCTCTCCAGGTAATGAGCTGCTCATTTTCTTTGGATGACTTCCTCTATTTCACTTTTGTGGAATTCCTCATTTGTGATGTGGTTGCTGGGTGGTTACTGATCACCCCAACTTTGTGTCTCTCCCTCTTTCTTTGGATCATCTCTGACTTGAATTCTTCAAATTCTGGAGTGTTCTAAGGGGATCTGAACAACCCCCAAAATTTCCCTGAAAAAATTATCTAAATTAACTATTTTAAAATATATGTATAATTTTATGATGCTGGTATATTTATATACATACATTTTCCTTCTGACTTTAGAAACCTCACCGTGTGATTTGGGCTACCCCAATAATCCACTTATCATTTGATGTCTTTTTAGACCCAAACTGCTGTCCTCTAAGCGTGTGCTTGGTTCCTTAGTGGAGGTACTGCCTCCTTTTTGTGTTTGTACCTGCAGGACTGTTTAGCTCCAGGCCAGGGACCTGGTGTGAACTCAGTAAATACTTGTTCATTAATTCAGTCATGCCTTTATTTTTTCCTTCGTTCCATTGCTGATTTAATAAAAGGAAACTAAGGTGAGCCAGCTGACCTCCAAGGTCTCTCAGCTCTTGCCCCCTGATCCTCTTTCTAGTCTGGGAATCCCTTCGCTTACCAAGCATTTACTGGGCACTGGAACCATGCAAGGCCCCGAGGACATAAAGTCAAGACTGACCAGAGTGAGACAGTCCTGCCCTCAAGGAGAGCAGGGGCAGAGGAAGACTACAAAGGGTCTTGAATGAAATGCATGCAGTGATGGGGGGAAAGAGGAAGCTCATGCCGGACTCCACCAAAGCAGGCAGATTTCAGGAAACTCTACGGCACCTGTGGCATAGCGTTCAGAGTGCTGGGCCTGGAACCAGGAAGACCTGAGTTCAAATCCAGCTTTGGACCCTTAGAGTGGGACATCACTTAAGCTCTGTTTGCCCATCTGTAAAACGGGGATAACAGCACCTCTCTTCCCGGCTCGTTGTGAGGGAAGTGGGAAAGGCTTTAAAGCTCTGATCCCAGCGCCTGCATCTCGGGGTGCTGGGGAGTCTCGCTGCAGCACTGGCTCATCCTGGCACCAGGGCAGGGCAGTCTCTGCCTAGGACTCCACTCCAGTCGGGTAGACCTTGTATCGGGGTTCAAGGTCGGGGCCTCCGTGTTCTCCTTAAATGGAGCGTGCGGGACGGGAAGTCCGCAAGGGGATCCAAGCCGCAAAATAACTTCCGGAGAATGTGTGTTTGTGTGTGTGGTGTGGTGTGTGCGTGGAGGGTCCCGTCCCGGTTCTGGGCGCTGCTCTACAGGACAAACTGAGGCCTGCACCCGGAGGGAGGGGGCGGGGGGGAGGAGAGCGGCAGCCCCCCGCCCTCCCCGCCCACGCCGGCCGTGATTGACAGCCCCGGCTGCGGGCGTCTCTGTGGGTCACGGCGGCGCGTCCGGCCTCGGGCGGGCGCCTCCGCCTCCCCCACGCGATCGGCGTGCCATGGAGCAGGAGCCCACGCGGGGCGGCGGCGGGGAGCTGCGGCCCGCGGGGCCTACGGAGCCCGGCCCGGCCGGCGGCCCCCCAGGGGTCCCCGTGGCCGTGGCGGCCGTGCTGCCGGCGGGGGGCTGCGGGGAGCGGCTGGGAGGGCCCACGCCCAAGCAGTTCTGCCCCGTGCTCGGGAGGCCGCTCATCAGCTACGCGCTGCAGGCTCTGCAGAGGTAGGAACGGCGCGGCGGGCGGGCGGGGCCGGGGCGCGCGCGTGCGTGGGGGGCGGGGCCCCGCCTGCTCCTGGGCTCGGCCCTTCCCCCACCTGTCCCCGCCCCCGCCCCCCTCTCCCTTGCCCCCCCTCTCCCTTCAGTTCCCCTCCAGCTGCTTCCCGCGGGCTGCTGCGGGGCGGGCGGGCTGGGGGGAGCGGAAGGTCCGCCCCAGGGAAGTGACACCTGTCCTGGGGCGGGGGACCCCTGGAGGCCTTCCCCGAGCTCCGAGCTCACCCCTCCTTCCGCCTGGGATCCAGGGGACCCCGACACCTCGTGACAGGCCTTGAGAAGGGGCGGTGTTTCCAGCTGCGAAGCGCTGCGGCGCCGGGGGCTCTGCAGAGGCCCAGTACTCACGGGGCCCCCCCTAACTTACAGCAGCGAGAAGCCAACCCTCCCAGCCCCGCGGGCTCCCCCGCTGGGGCTCCCGGGGCTGCTGCCCGCCCTCCGTGCCCGCGATCTGTCACGATCCCCGCCAGGAGGCTAGTGCGCCTAGAAGCGAGCGCACTCGGGGTGCCTGGCCAGCCGCCCCTCGTTAGGAGCACCCCGTGGGCGGACCCGGCCCAGGACTGAGTGTCGTTTTCAGATGATTTTGTGCCTCCCGTCTGTGCTAAGTCCTGAATGAGACTTGTTAATTTGTCTGATATTGTGCAATTGGTCAGATTGACAATTTGGTGTCAGACCAAATCAATTAGTATCAATTCGTCGGCCATGCTTAATTAGCTTTTAGAAACGAGTATTTACTAAGGGGTATGGAGAAGATACTTGGTGCCATGCATTTCGTGGTTCCAGGCACCTCCATGCCCATGCAGGCCGGGGCCAAGTGGGTTCGCGCTTAGAGAGCCCGTGCTAAAGGGGCCACTCAGAGCTCTTAGACGCCACCTTCTCTCCTTCGTTGGGCTAGTCTTGGTTTTCCCATTAGGCCTGATGCGCCGTGTGCTGGGCCTCGGACACAGCCTTGATTTGGCCTTTGTGATGGAAGAAGACTTCGTCTTTGGCCGGGCCTGCCCCAGGGCTGCTGCTGCTGCTGAAATGTGGCTGGGAAGTCCAAACCTGCTGACCTTTCAGAGCTGGCAAAGCTTCCACCTGATCCGGAAGGGGTGGGGCAGAAGGCACCCCCCCCCCCCCCCCATTCCCTCTCAGGGTGCAGCTGGAACTGTTCTGCCCTTGCCGGCGTTATGGGAACCTCCAGGGTCTGACCTGGCTTACTCTTTAGCCAGATCTCACAGGGAGTGACTAACCAATTCGAATATACTTTGTCTTTGAACCATTTAACCCCAAAGGCCTTCACTCCTTCCAAATCGCTGAAGAACTTTTCCTCAATATATTTTAATGCCTTTGACCTAGTGATGCGCTAGAAGTGTGCTCACCTGATAAAGGGAGAGCATCTGCTCATCACTGGAGTGCATATGTGTGTGGGGGAGGGGTTTGGAGGGGGGATTGATTCAGCCAACTCCCCCCCCCCCCAAATACGTATTTAAGCGGCCAGAGAACACCTTGCTCCTTTAAGTGAATTCAAATCATCAGTCACCAAAGAACTGTATTCTAGTCTACTGGAAGAATTTAGAGATCTGAGCTCTAACAGCCCTCTATCCTTGAAATGACTAGTTGCCCTAAACCTGGAGACAGGAGTTAGGTAGTGAAGAGCATTGGGCTTGGAATTAGGAAGACTCACCTTCCCTTTCCAGACGCTTTCCAGCTGGGTGGCCGTGGGTAAGTCTTAGTTTCTCTATTTGTAAAATGAGTAAGAGAAGGAAATGGCAAACCACTCCAGTATCTTTGCCAAGAAAACTCCAAATGGGGTCAGGAAGAGTCGGGCACAACTGAACAAGAAGCCTGGAGACCCAAATATTCTGATGCTTTAAGGAGGAGGGTAGGTGGAGAAGAAAGAAGGGAAGAGGAGAATTTGCTTGAGAATCTTCAGACTTTTGAGTTTGAGGTCATAGTCCAGAAAATTGTGGGATGGGTTATGAACAAGGCAGCCTCGCCATCTAGTCAGAGACATGGTCCTCACTATGGTCCAGCATGGTTTCACTAAGGAATCTTGGTAAATGGGTCACCTTATGGGACAAGGTGAGGTTGGATTGCTGGGTCAGGGCAATGCACTGGCATTTAGCCAAACATCCCCCAGGTTCTGTTGATACAGGTCTTTTGAACCGATAAAAAGGTGTAAGGGCTGCATGAGAGTGCCTTTAGGGAGATTCGTAGCCAATTGGACAAGCAAACCTGCAGGGCTTGGAGGGTGGCTTGTGTTGGTGTTGAGTTGTGTCGACTCTTCATGAATCCATCTGGGGTTTAAGAAAACCTTTGCCAAGAGGCAGACATTCTGGACTGGTTTGCCATTTCCTTCTCCAGCTCATTTTTACAGATGAGGAAACTGAGGCAGAAAGGGTGAAGAGACTGCTCAGGGTCATATAAAGAGCAAGTGTCTGAGCCTAGATTTGAACTCGGGAAGATGAGTCTTCCTGACATGGGACCTAACACTCTGTCCATTGCTGCTCCACCCCCAGTACTGAAAACCGAATCTGTAATTTGGGGGATTAAGGTTGTCATTTCCCTAGAGAGGTTTTAGTTTAAAAAATGACTTTTTGAAAGGGGAGGAACCCACATAAATTTTGTGAAATATAATGGCTGTAAATAGGTTTTTCTGATTTCATTGGAATAGCAGAGTCTCAGTGAAGGACCTCCCTCTAATAATGCCAATTAGAATTTGAGAGAGTTGGCTGAGTGATTTACCTAGGGTTCAGGGTCCCACAGCCAGGATGGTCTGAGAAAGGGATTGAATCCAGGTCTCCCTGGTTCAGAGGCCAGCTTCCCACCCATAGTGACAAGCTACCTCTAAACTGCTGGTTTATAAAGATGAGAGGGATACTGGTGGTGAGAGCCTTCTGGGAGGACTTCTGGGGGACCCAGGTAGAAGAAGGAATGAAGGCTCCCAGGTCTGCGTTTCCATCTGGATCCCCCCCAAATGCATTGATGGCTCTCAGCTGGAGACAGGGCCTGGCTTAAGGGAAGGGCTTTTTGGATCCATTCCTTTTCTATAAGGAGCAGATAGACCCACGTTTGCTTCTCATAATGTTTTTAATTCCACATTCCCCACCCCAGAGGGACAGTGTCACGCTTGTGTGGATTTTGGGGTGGGGAGAAACATTTAAAAATGCATGTTTTGAAAAATGCAATGTGTTTTTTCCCTTTCCGAATAAGGTCAATGTAACCCCCTTCTGTGGGACTTTTATTGCAGAATGATGACAGTGATTGGTGGATTATATAAAAAATACCCTAATCTGGAAAGCTGAGTGGCTGTCCCAGGGCAGTGTTTCTCTCATTTTTAAAGTTTTATTTATCCTTTTAAAATTTTATTTTTGTTTATCCCTTTTGTTTTACCACCAAGTAGTCTCTTAGCAAAGAAAAATATTTAAGCAAAACTATTGTCCCATCTGCCGGGGGGATGCACTGTTCCACACCATAGTCTCCAACCTCTCTTTTAAGAAGAGAAAAATCTGGAGCGTTGTCTGTGCTGCTCCCAAGACTGGTCATTTCACTCATCCTGGCTCCTCTGCCTTGGTGAGTATTGCGGGCCACTGTCTTCCTCATCTATCCTCTGCTTTCTTTTCTCTGCATCTGCTTTGTTTCTCTGAATTCCTCATATTTGTCAAGGCACAATCATATTCCTTAACAGTCATAGTGCGATTTAGGCTGTACTCACTTCAGTTCCAGTTTTTGGCTCCCAAAAAAGTGTTTTTATGAATATTTAAGGAGTACAGTATACTCTCCTTCCTTGTCTTTGAGTCCTAGACACTGTTTCATTATGGGATTTCTGGGTCAAAGGGCAGGAACACTTTATTTACTCTATGCACATGAGGAAGTGAGGTGGTATTAGTGGATAGAAGGAGAACTGGGCTTGGAGTCAGGATGGCCTGAGTTCAAATAATTCCTGAGTCACTTACTGGCCACATGACCCTGGGCAAGTCATTGGGCGTGGATCAAATAAGATTCCGACTCTCTCATATAAATACTAGCCATTACTACTGGTACTATGGTTACTTCTGCTGCTACTACTAGTATAATCATAGGCAAGATGACAATTGCAGAGACTTGCTAAGCTTCTAGTACCTTTCCATAATTAATTGAAAGGGAGAAGAGGGAGCATGAGGTAGGTAGGCTTCCTGCAAGTGTTATCGAAATAAAAACCCTGTGCGTAGTTTATTTACAGGAATCATGTGAGTCTGTGGCCCTTTTCTTGGAGACTGAATATTCAGACCTGGATGCGATCATCCATGGAAAGAGGTTTGCAAACTTGAAAGATGGGTAAACCTCCTGTTTACCTGGCTGTTGTCTTTGCTATTCTTCCTTGGACTTTGATTGGCCAGTCCCTCCCCCTCTGAAGACCCCTCCTTGGGCTGCCAGTCCCTTGATGGGCCTAGCTTTTAGCAGATTTGTCTATTAAATGAACCAACAAGGCGTGCCTCTCATGTATTCTTTGAGGGAGAAAGTAAGCTCCCTGAAGGCGGGGACTGTCTCTCTTTATCTCTGTCTCAGCTATGCTCCGCACTGGGTTAAGCACATTAGAAGCCCTCCATATATCGAATCGGATGCTTTTAGTTGTGTGGCTGTGGTTATTGTGTATCACCCTCCTGTTCTGCTTCCTTTGTTTTCTATCAGTGCTCATGCTTCCCCTACAGTCTGTTCCTCCATCTCCCAAGCAATGGGCACATCCCTCCACCCCTACCCCCACCAATAGGCATTTCTTTTGTTTCTGGTTTTTTTCTCCACAAAAAAATGCTCCCAGGGCTGTTTGGAGTAAGTTGAACTTCTCTGCCTTAGATGTCCTTATGCTGTTCCCAGTGATGGGGGCTCTGAGTCAAAGCACACGAACAGCTTGGCCGCTTGTATGGTTCCTGGTCACTTGTGGTTGCATTCCCAGGTAGCAGCCTAATCACTGCAGTTCAGCCTGGAGTCTGGAGACTGTGTCTGTGTGTCAGGTCACCTCGGGGGTCTGGGTCTTAGAGAATTCATCAGGTGGCAAACCTAGGCTCCTTCCTCCCTCTGATCTGCCCTTAATGAAATGGACAGTCTTTCTCCTTCCTCTCTGTGGCAGAGGCCCTATTAAAAATAGCATCTATAGGAGGCTTTAAGTTTTTGTAAAACACTTTGCCTGTGCCTTCTCATTTGAGTTAAGAGGTAGGCCGAAGAGGGAGGTCGGAACAGAGGGGGACTGGAGACACTACCATGAGACAGGCAGTTTCTGAGGAGAGAACCATAAACAAGGTTGATGTATGTGGTCAGTAATTTGACTTGGTGATCTCCATAGAAGATTGCTTGTGCCTCTAAGCACCCATTTGTCTGTAATGTGTCTTCTTGTCTTTTTTTTTTTAGGGTGAGCTGGATAAAAGACATTGTTGTGGCTGTCACCAGTGAGAACATGGACACAATGATGGCCATCATCCGACGGTATCAACATCATCGAGTCACCCTGGTTGAAGCTGGTGCTACCCGCCATCAGTCGATTTTCAATGGGCTAAAGGCCTTGGCAGGAGACCACCCCCATGCCAAACTGCCCACCCCCACTATTGTGATCATTCATGATGCTGTGAGGCCTTTTGTGGAGGAAGATGTCCTCGTGAGAGTGGTCACTGCTGCAAAAGATCATGGGGTAGGTGGCTGTGTCATGATGGTATGATGATTTTAGGGCAGCAGGGGTTTCATAGAAGAAGGAGAAGAAATATTTGATGCTAAAATCAGTATAAACATTCTCACTAGCACAAGGAAAGACTGTGGGGCTTGAACATACAAGGGTAGGAACATCCATGGGGAGACAAGTAGGGAAGGACCCCAAGTCAGCACCATTCCTCCCCCCCGAATAAAGTGTGAGTGGTTAGAGATATCTCCAAAGTGAGCTGGGGAAGGAGTAGAATCAGAACGTTTCCAAGGGCCTTGGCTGAGATGGTTGCCAGGCAGGACGAGTATCCTCCCACATTCCTAGGACTGGGCTCATGGTTTATACCAGATTTTCTTTGTTCCTGCCCAGTCAGATGAGTGACTTCCTTCCTTCCATGGATTATTTATTCATTCAACAAACATGTGTTTCTGATTTATTCATTCTTATTTATTCAGAGCAGCTCAGGGAGGCCAGAGAAGGCCAGGAGTTGGATTCGGCCCCTAGCAAGCTGTGCCAGATCGGCCTCATCTTGTGATGTCCCAGGCAGGGAACCACTGGGGAAACTGGAGGATTTTAGCAGGGAAGAAAAGGAGAGGGCTTAGGAGGAGGGGGGTGGAGCAAGGCTAGAAGGGAGAGAACCTGTGGCAAGAGAGACTTGACCCTGACCCTTGGAGGTGTTTGTTTTTTGTCTACACCAATATGGAATTCTGAGGAGGCATCAAAGAAGAGATTACTGGATATGGTATTGTATGTTATCTTGCTGAGTTGGAGGGGAATAGGGCAGTGGGTAGAGCTATGGACGAGGAGTCTGGAAGACCTCAGTTCATATCTGGCCTCTGGTATTTACTAGTTCTGTGACCCTGGAAAAGTCAATTAAACCTCTCTGTGCCTCAGTTTCCTCAAATGTAAAATTGGGATAATGATAGTACTTACCTCCCAGGGTTGTTGTGAGGATCAAGCAAGATCTGTAAGTGCCTAGCACACAGTAGGTGCATCATGAGTACTTGTTCCCCTCCCTCCCCACTCTTGTTACTGGACACTGCAAGTATATGCTAAGAGTGGGAAGGGAAAGGTGAGCGTGCTGGTTTCCTTCTGTGGTCTCACAGCTCCCAAATGCCGGATGGGAGTGTGACCCTTGGCGGGTTATTGCCTGGAGCAGGGAGCTTCCTTATTTGGTGTCACACTGCCCTTTGGTGGTCAGCTGCTGAAGCCCATGGGCCTCTGCTTAGAGTTAGTTTTTTAAATGCACAAAATCAACTACGAAGGATTGCAAAGGAAATTAACAGTTAGTGGAACAGACCGATCCCAGCACCACGGAGGCTGTGGATCTCCTGGGATCTCTCCACAGTCTCTTCACAGGAGAAGGTCTGCAGACCCCAGGGTAGAAGCACTTGCATTGCAGCTTCACCAAAGTTCCACTGATCCAATCCTCTCACTTTTACAGATGAGGAAACTGGTGCCCCAAGAAGTCGAGTGACTTGTAAGTGGCACAGCCAAGATTTGAACCTAGCTCCTCTTGTTACCAGCCCAGATTTCCCTTGTGTCAGGCTGCCTGCCACTTTAGGGCACCCTTTCAAACAAGTTAGGAATTACAGCTACTGCTTTATTGTGATGAGCAAATGAGACTTTGACTAGGGACATGTAATGCTTCACAGGAACATGGTTAGAAAAAAAAGAAGAGTCAGAAGATTGGAATCCCAGCTTTGATACTTAAGTTCTCAGGTGACTGGGGAAAGTCCTGAGCCCTCTCTTGGCCTCAGTCCTTTCCCTAGGCTTAGGTTGAGGGTATGGGCCGGAGTGGCCTTTCCCACCCGAAATACATGACCCTAACACAGAGAACTTAACGTTTTAGGGAGAGAGCGGAAAACCCATTGTTTTCCTTGTCTGCCCAGTCGCTTCTAGAGTTCCCTCCACAGCCAGCCAAGTCCCTTGTCTTGGACGGCTCCATTTCCTCATGTTAATCAAAATGGCCTCATAAGATTGTCACATTGTATGTCTTAGTAAAGACCATAAATTATGCCTGAAGGAGTTCTCTGAAATTGTTCCTGATTCCATTTAGGCTGCTTCATCGTTTGTTAGACAGATCAAGCTTCTGAACTCTGGGCTTGTCTTGAAATTGTTCCTTTGATTGATTGGGTTTTGACTCCAGGTCCCTAATGACCATCTTCTGCCAATAGGTTTAGAACACTCTCCCTCCAAGGGCTCTGAACAATAATGGCAATAAAAGATGAAAATAATTAGGGAAAATCCTGTTAGTGATTTGCCTCTTTCCTTCTAGTTGTGTGGACAATTTCTCATGTGTCCTATGCTACTGATTGCTAAGTAGCACAGAGGGAGGGCAATGGTGGGAGATGTAGATCCGGTTTGAGATGGCGAGAGGCTCGGGGTTCCCCTCGTCCTCTTTCCCTGGGGCCTTGTTCAGGACTCTTGACCCCTGGCTTGCTTCACTCTTGCTTCTACCCTGGGGTCTGCAGGTCTTCACCCCTGTTCTTAGTCTAAAGCTCTACCTACAGGTCCCTTTTCAGACCAGAGATTCAATAGAAAGTTGTGTCAGTCAACAAGCATTCATACAATATCTACAGGATGCCTGGCACTGTGCTGAGTGCTGGGGATGCAAAGAGAGACGAAAGACAGTCCCTGCCCTCAAGGAGCTCCCAGTGTGATGGGGGGTAGCCTCTGAGCAACTCTCGACTACCAAGCTTCAGGCAGGACCAACTGGAGCTCCTGCACAGAGGGAAGGGCGTAGCATCCAGAGGCACTGAAGAGGCTTCCACTGACCAGCATGGGAGATCAGAGACCGGGCTGGACCTCGTGGAGCGGCCTCTTTTTTTTAAATTAAAATTTATGTTTATTTTTCGTTGACATCATTCATTTCCACAAGACTTTGAGTTACAGATTTTCTCCCCGTCTTTTCCCTACCCATCCCCCGAAACAGTGATCCCGCTGTATCCCCCCTCCCTCATCTGCTGTCTCCTATATCCTCCTCCCTCCCCCCTCTGACTTTCCAGTAGGGCAAGATGGATCTCCTACCCCAGTGCCTGGACATCTTATTTCCCAGTTGCATGTAAAAAAAAATAATATATTTTTTAAACATTTGATTTTAAAACTTTTGAATTCCAGATTCTTTCCCTTCCTCCCTTGTCACCCACCCTTATTGGGAAGATAAGCAATTCAATATAGGTTGTACATGAGTAGCTATGCAAAACATTTCCATAGTGAATATATTGTGAACGACTGGCTATATTTCCTCCATCCTATCCCACCCCCCCACTTGTTCTATTCTCTACTTTGACACTGTCCCTTTTCGAAAGTGTGTGCTTCTAACTACCCTGCCCCCCAAACTGCCCTCCCCTCCATCATCCCCCCTCATCCCCTTCCCCACTACTCTACTGTAGGGTGAGACACCCTATTTAGTGTGTATGTCATTCCCTTTCTAAGCTAAATTCAATGAGAGTAAGGTTGACCCATTCCCTTTTGCCTTCCTGTTCTTCCCCTCCATTGTAACAGTTTTCCCTTGCCTCTTCTTTTTTTTTTGCCTTTTTTTATTGGAGGGGCAATTGGGTTTAAGTGACTTGCCCAAGGTCACATGGCTAGTAAGTGTTAAGTGTCTGAGGTCAAATTTGAACTCAGGTCCTCCTGACTCCAGGGCCAGTTCTCTATTCACTGTGCCACCTAGCCACCCCCTTTGTCTCTTCTATATGAGATAATTTGCCCCATTCTATCTCTCCCCATCTCCTCTCATTATATTCCTCTCTCACCTCTCAATTTCACCTTTAAAGTATCATCCCTTCCTATTCAATTGGTCCTGTGCCCTCTGTCTATGTATTCCTATACACATGTATACACACACTCACATATATATTCATATGCCCATATAGTCCCCTACATACATATATATATATAATATATATGCACATTTATATTCCCTTCACCTATCCTCATACTGAGGAAAGTTTCATAAGTTACATTTAACATTTTTCCATGTAGGAATGTTAATAGTTCAACTTTGATAAGTTCCTTATGATTTCTTTTCCCTGTTTACCTTCTCATGCTTCTCTTGCTTCTTGTATCTGAATGTCAAATTTTCTATTCAACTCTGGTTTTTTCATCAAGAATGCTTGAAGGTCCTCCATTTCATTGAATGACCATATTTTCCCCTGAAACATGATACTCAATTATGCTGGGTAGGTGATTCTTGGTTTTAATCCCAGCTCCTTTGACCTCCAGAATATCATATTCCAATCCCTTTGATCCCTCAGTGTAGAAGCTGCCAGATTCTGTGTTATCCTGATTGTGTTTCCACAATATTCAAATTGTTTCTTCTTGGTTAGTTTTAATATTTTCTCCTTGATCTGGGAATTCCAGAACCTGGTGATAATATTCCTAGGAGTTTTCTTTTTGGAGTCATTTTCAAGAGGTGATAGGTGTATTCTTTCAACCTTTATCTTTCTGGTTCTAAAACATCAGGGCAGTTTTCCTTGAGAATTTCTTAAAGGATGATTTCTAGGTTCTGTTTTTGATCATGGCTTTCAGGTAGTCCAATAATTTTAAAATTATCTCTCCTGGATCTATTTTCCACATCTGTGATTTTTCCAGTGAGAAATTTCACATTGCCTTCTGTTTTTTCATTTGTTTGGATGTTTAATAGTATCTTGATTTCTCATAAATTCATTAGCTTCTATTTGCTCCAATCTAATTCTGAAGGAATTATTTTCTTCAGTGAGCTTTTGAAGTTCTTTTTCCATCTTGCAAATTCGGCTATTTGAGGCATTCTTCTCCTCATTGGTTTTTTGAGCCTCTTTTGCCATTTGAGTTAGTCTGTTTTTTAAGGTGTTATTTTCTTCAGTCAGGTTGTTCACTCTCTTTTCATGATTTTCTTGCATCATTCTCATTTCTCTTCCCAATTTTTCTTCCACTTCTCTCATTTGGTTTTCAAAATCCTTCTTAAGCTCCTCTATGGCCTGTAAGCAGTTCATATTTTTCTTGGAAGCTTTTGGTGCAGGAATTCTGACTTCATTGTCTTCCTCCTGTTCCATGCTTTGCTCCTTTTTGTCCCCAAAATAGGAATCTAAGGTTTGACTGCTGTGCTTGCTTTGCTTCCTTTGCTTGCTCATGTTGCCACTCAATTACTTGACTTTTGAGCTTTTTGCCACAGTAGAACTCTGCTTCCAGAGAGGAGAGCTTTTCCCCATATCACTGGGGTTTTCTCAGTTGCCAGAGGTATTAGTTGGCTGCTCTCTCTAAAGCCTCCACTGGCTCTGGCACACTGGTCACACACCCCAGGACCTCTTCCAGAGACAGCAATCCAGATCCAAGCAGGTTAAAGCAAGAGTGATTACCCCTCAGACTGGTTGCTTGGTCCCCATACAATCTGCAGGCCAGGAACTCTGAAGCAGCCATGTAGAGGCTGCACAAGCGCTACACCTCAGCCTCTTCTCCCTCCTTGGGCAGAGGCCGGACTGCACTCTCTGACCCCTTGTTCCCAAAGCCCACACTGACCTCTTACTTTGTCTTTGGCATTTATGGGTTGATAATTCTGGAAACTGCCACAGCTGCTGATGATCCACTCTCCTGAATTCCCTCCAGCTGAGGCTGGTTGGGGCTCCCCTGGGGCTAAACCTCTGGCTCACTCGGGGCTGGGCTTGGCTCCCAGCACTCCGGGATGGGCTCCCAGCTTGCCAATGGGTTCCCGTGATGGGCTCCCAGCACACCGCAATTGGCTCTCAGCATGCTGTGATAAACCCATCCTGCCAGCCTGTCGGGCTGCCTTCAGTGGGAGATTTGTTTCTCTCTGTCACTTTGTGGGTTCTGTAGCTCTAAAGTTTGTTTAGAGTCCTATTTTATAGGTATTTGAGGTTGTTATAGGGGGAGTGCACGGAGTTTTCCTGTTTCTAAGCCACCATCTTGGCTCTGCCTCCCTGGAGCAGTCTTTAAAGAGAGAAAGAGGTGGAGAGTAGAATGCTCCCTACAGTTAGAGGATTTGGGTTTGTCTCAATGTTGGGAGGGACCAGTCCCCTCTGCAGTGTCTCCAAACAGTGGCCATCCAGCAATTTGTGGTTTGTGTGTAATCGCTACTTGTGTGATCTGGGGAAGGCCATCAAACTTTAGTGTTCTCTTCTCTAAAGGTGGCTGTTCCCCTTTCTGGGCCTCAGTTTCCTCATTTGTAAAATGGGGGGGTTAAGCTGGTGGTTTCTGAATTCACTTCCAGTCCTAATTTCTCACGCTGTACCTTTCGCAGGTTAGCCCTGAGTAAGCAGCTTGGCTTCTTTAGGCCTTAGTTTCCTTATTTTCCCATTGAGGGGTCGGGAAGAAGACTCAGACTTTTCTCTGTGGTACCAGAGAAAAAAACTAGGAGCAGTGGATGGAAATCACTAAATACTTGATAGCAAGGAAACTCCCCAATGATCAGCACTATCCCAAGGGACAGAGGATTGCCTGGGGAGGAGGCAGATTCCTGAGCTGGTTTTTGTAAAGCATTGAGCACAGTGCTGGCACACAGTAGGTGCTGTGTGAATATTTGTTGACCTCCTTCTCATCAGAGGCCTTTGATTGAAGGCTGATGATAACTAGTTGGTTGCATTGTAGGGGAGATTCTTGTTCAGTTGACCTTGAAGAGCCCTGAGGTTCCTGCCCACTTAGAAGAGCTGTGATTCTGGGAGGGGCTGCCTGAAGGTCCCTTCCAGTGCTAGCATGCTGTGTCTTTACTGTGCCTCTCTTAGCTCCCTGTGAACTTCTGGCCACATAATGATAAGGAGGTTTATTATAATTATAAATGAAAGCAGTGAAGTACCAGACATCACCTTTAATTAGAATTGAGGGAGTAGAAAGTGAATTCCCTTAAGAACTTGGGCTGTGGACTTGACTGGAATCAGGAGGTCCGGATTCTAGCTGTAGCCAATACTATGACCATATTTAAAAGCATCATCCTATGACATAGAGAAAGGAAAACAATATATTTAATTGACTGCACAAAGAAAGAAAGAAAAAATAAACCTACAGTTAGATGACTGAGAAGTCATTCATTCACAGGAACCCCCTGGGGTTTGGAGCCCCAACCCATTCCCTATTCCTAGTGACCTAATAAGGGAACAAACTGTGCAGTTTTTTTTTTTTTTTTACTTATTTGGGTGTTTGTTATTTTCCCCTGATAAAATGAAAGGTCTTTGAGGGCAGTGCCTATTTCAGTTTTGCCTTCTTCTGCCCATTGCCAAACCCAGGGCTGGCCAAGTGCAAGACTCTTAATGAATGTTTGTTCCATATAATTGCATTGTTAACTTGGTATGTGGCGATTATCTCTCAGGACAAGTAATTCAGTTATATCCACAAGGCTCCAAATGGCAGCTTGAGTACTCTGAAGTCAGGAGGCAAGTGGAATAGTACCATGTTTTCTTTTCTTTTCTCCAGGAGGAAAATATAGTTAATCAAAAGGTAGCTTATGGCTACCTCGAGAGAGAACTGATGAACTCAATGCAGATTGAAGCAGCCTTTCTAAAGTTTCCTTCTTTTTCTTTTTTCCCTGTGTTTTCTTTTGTAATGTGGCTAATATGAAAATGTGTCTTACATGACTTCTCCTCTATAATTGATACCATTTTGCTTGCCTTCTCAAGGACTGGGGGAGGGAGGGAGAGAATTTAGAATTCCAAATTTTAAAAAAGATTTTTAAATTTCCATGTAATTTAGAAAAAAAATTATATACACACATATGTGTAATATGTGTGTGTATATATGTAAAATGGTAACTTAAACCTTTTAAACATTTTCTGAGTTCTGCTTCTCCACCAATTGCTTGTTTTGGGTAATAAAACCCTTGTTGCTGTGCTGTGCTTTTAATGAATGAAATTTCCACCCAGTTTATGCTATTCAAAGAAAACAATGCAAGTCTCCCACTGAATATGTGAGATTTTTAAATCTTGTAATCACTGGTGATTGTTTTACCTTTGAAGATGCCAATCTATAAACTTTTAATAAGCAGTCCTTCAACGAAGACAATCCACCAAGTTGAGATGGTGATTATGAGGTGGGAGGCCTTATTCTGTGGGCTATCATATTTAACTGGATCT
This sequence comes from Petaurus breviceps papuanus, assembly GCF_028583685.1. Classification (NCBI taxonomy): domain Eukaryota; kingdom Metazoa; phylum Chordata; class Mammalia; order Diprotodontia; family Petauridae; genus Petaurus; species Petaurus breviceps. Next base: position 1,850,023 of record NW_027185872.1, read on the forward strand.
CGCATGTCTGGAAGAGAGAGCTTCATGTTTCTACTTGCAGGAGAGATTGTTGTCTGAGATTGTTTAAATTTTGGACACGAGTGATTGAAGGCAGAGGTCCTTCATCTCACAGGCTTTGATGACTTCCCTTGTTTGCATTTGGAAATATCTGGATCAGGAAGAAAAGACAGTAGTCATTGGGGTGCTGAGCTTCCGAGCTTGGAGTCAGAGCCCATCATGGTAATAATGACTTTCCAATAAACTAGTATATGATGAAAAGGTCAAGTGAAAATATAGATGGAAAATGAGAGACATCTTTGCACATGGCCTGTCTGGGAATTTTTTTGAATTGACTGTGCACATTTGTTGCAAGTACCCTGATAAAATAGCTATTATTTCTGTCTTATCATTTTAGTGTAGAGGGGAGTCCAGGGGATTGGAGATCAGAGGATTGAAGATTTTGAGCTGGAAGTCATCTAGTCCAATAATTCTCCTTGGTAGTCTTCCTGAGTGTCTGTTGAGTCATGTGTGAATAGGACACCTTTCAGTGGGGGCTCCAAACCCCAGGGGGTTCCTGTGAATGAATGACTTCTCAGTCATCTAGCTGTAGGTTTATGTTTTCTTTCTTTTTTTGTACAGTCAATTAAATATATTGTTTTCCTTTCTCTATGTCATAGGATGATGCTTTTAAATATGGTCATAGTATTGTCACTCTTATACCTTAAAAAAATAGTATTTGGTTCATGGCCCCAGTGGAGTTTAGCCTGTAATGCAGTTGCTTTGCCTTCTCTGAGGGTACATGAAATCAAACTTTTCCCCTGGCTTTGTCTCCTGTCAGGGTCCTTCATTCAGCAAACATGAGGGCAGTGTATTTCCTATGGCAGTCACTGTGCCAGGGCCCAGCTTGCTGTATTTGTCTGCAGCCTTACAGGTTTTAGGGGTAGCTAGGGAGTGCAGTGCCTACTGCACTGGGTTTGGAATCAGGAAACTTTATCTTCCTGAATTCAAATCTGGCCTCAGACACTTACTAGCTGTGTGACCCTGGGTCAGTCATTTCACCTTGTTTCCCTCAGTTTCCTCATCTGTAAAATGAGCTAGAGAAGGAAATGGAAAACCCACTCTAATATTTCTGCCAAGAACACCCCAAATGGAGTCACAGAGAGTCAGACAGCAGAAGAAGAGGAGGAAGTGGAAAAAGAAGAAACTATGACATTACCTTTGTGCTGCTGTTTATACTACTGCAGTCAAGGTTGAAGCAAGATGGTTTGCCCTTAGTACACACACACGAGTAAATGCTAATGTGTTTGAATGTCCTGTGTGAATGATATTTCATGGTGTGAACCCAGGCTTACTTTCATGTGTAAGCCCTTACTCATCATCTGAGTGTAACTACTTAGGAAAAACAAATAATTTTCTCCATTTCTACAATTAAGAACAGTCACAATTCACGAATTTGCTCTTTGTTTCTTCTCGAATGCCCTGCCCTGTGTTTGCTTGCCAGCTAGAATAGAGCCTCATCTCCGATTAGGTGAGGTCTTCTTAGATTCCTCAGAATATGTATCTAACTGAAGAAGAACTCCAAGGCCCTCATTTGGAGGCAGCCTGTCCAGTAACGTCCTGCGTCTCGAGGAGTCGTGTCATAAGGCTTCATTACTTGTGTGCATGTTCCCCCTGAACATGAGAAGTGTCACATCACAAGATCAGAGAAGTCAGAAGGAGAAGTGGGATGGTCTGGCAGAGAGAACCCTGGCTCAGAGGCTTCAGTCTAGCTTCTGATGATTAGCTCTTGGCTGATTTTCCTTCATCTCACTGAGCCTCAGCTGCTTCATCTGCCAAAGGAGAGGGTAAGACTAGAGGACAATGGGAGGCACCATGGGTAGTGGAAAGACTCAGACTAGATTCTAGTCACTGGAGGGTCATGGGAGGCATGGTGGAGTAGTGGAGATGCCAGCTCTGGAGGCATAGGACCTTGGTTCAAATCTTGCTCTGACAATTATTATGTTTGAGAGCAAGTACTTTAACTTTTCTGGTCCTCAATTTCCTTTTCTGTAAAATCCTCTTTCTGTGAAATGCCCATTTCATGACTGAGGTCTGGTCCACTTCTGCCTCTTCCTTCCTTCCAAGGCACAGTGAGGATGTGTGGGTGTATGTAATCGACCTCTTGTCTTCTGAAAAAGGAAGGTTCAATGCATCTGTTAATGAGGCTCAGTTACCAGCAGACCCCCGAGGGGGAGGGACCACCTGCTGGGAGAATAAGGGCCAAGGAAATGCCTGAAAAACCTTGGCTTTTCCTTGAAATTAGAGCAAGGCCCGGAGACAGCCAGTGTTTCATGTCATTATTGATTCCCATCTCAGAGACTCAAGAGATGTGTCTTAAATTTCCTGAATTATATAATGTGTCAATGAAATCTTGTAAATGGCCCATTAGGTCACTCTTGTTTTTGTGAATAACTCTGTCAACATTGCACTGAGGCTGTTTCCCAACAGACTTTCTTTCTCATCAGTGAACATTCCAGCCTCCTCAGGAAGTGGGCTTTTCAACGGTCATTGATTACAAATGCTGAACCTACAGTGGAAAATCTTCTGTTCCCCCTTTTCAGGTCCCACCCTGTGGCTGCCTCCCAGACACCCTGACAGGTCCCTCCCTTTCTTTGGGGGAGCTGCCAGAAGGCACCACATTTGAGGTGGGCATTGATATTGGGAGTGCAGACAGCTCCTTTCCCAAGCTCTAGAAGTACAAAGTATCACTTGTTACTTTTCCTTTTCATTCCATAGGCAGCAGGAGCTATCCGGCCTCTTGTATCCACTGTCATTTCTCCAAATGCAGATGGTTGTTTAGACCAGTCATTAGACCGATCCAAGCACCGAGCCAGTGAAATGCCGCAGGCTTTCCTGTTTGACGTGATCTACAGAGCATATTGTCAGGTAAGAAGTGAAGACTTTCAAGGGGGAATGCTTGGTTTTTGTCTTGTTGAAGAAAACTTCATTAAAAAAAAACAGACTCACCTCTTTTGAACAAAAATTGGCAAACCATGTTGGAGCTGAGATTGTATTACTATAGGCTGCCTTTCTGTTCTTTATAGATGAAAATATTTGGTTTTGCCCCAGACTTTTAAATAAATTATTATCTCTTCAAAGTTAGCAGTGATCTCTTAGCTGCCAAATCCAGTGGCCTTTTCTCGGTCCTCATTCTCTTTGGCTTCTGTGCATCCACTGACACTGTTGGTCACTCTCTTTTCCTTGATACTCTCGTTATTCTAGGTTTTCAGGACACCCTGTCCTCTCCCTCTTTCTTCCTACCTCTCTGACCACTCCTTCTTTGTCTCTTTTAATGGATCCTCCTCCGGATCATGCCCTCTCATGGTAGAGGTCCCTCAGGGTTCTGTCCCGGGTCCTCTTCTTCTGTACAACTTCACTTGGTGATCTCATCAGCTTCCTTAGATTTAAAGATCATCTCTGTGCTGATTGTTCTGAGATAACATGTATCCAGCCCTAATCCACTAGCCTCCAACCTCACATCTGCAGCTGCCTTTGAAACATCTCAAACTGGATTCCCAGTAGGCATCTTATATTCAATATGTCCAACATGGAGCCCAGTATCTTTCCCCTTAAGTCCTCGCCCTCTCCTACCGTCCCCATTACTGTAGATGCTCACACCATCCTTCTGGTCCCTCAGGCTCACAGCGGGGAGCCACCCCGGCTCCTCACTCTTTTTTATCCCCCATGTCTACCCTGTTGCCATGGCCTGTCGAGTTCACCTTTGCAGCATCTCTCAAATACGTCTCCTTTTCTCCTCGGACATTCCCCTCATCACCTTACACCTGGACTATTGTAAGAGCTGCTGGGGGGCAGGAAGTCAACCCGCCTCAGTTCTCTCCTCACTACAGTCTATCCTCCTTTCATCTAGTAAAGCTGTTTTCTAAAGCACAGCTCTGATCATGTCACTGCTGTAAACCCCAGCAGCTCCCTGTCATGTCCAGGATCCAGGCTCTGTTTGGCCCCTAAAGCTCTTCCTAACTTAGCCCCCTCCTCCCCTTGCCCACCTGCACCCCTTCTGTAAGCTGAGAGCCGTCACCCTGACCTCCTTGCTGTTCCTCACACAAGACACTCCATTTCCCGATTTCTGGCATTTTCCCTGGCTGTCCCCCATCCTGTGTCCTCCTCATTTTCATCTCTTGACTTTCTTAGTTTCCTTCCAGGGTTGATCAAAGTCTCACTTTCTAGAGGGAGTCTTTCTTGATCCCTCTTCATTTGAGGACATTCCCTTTGTTGATTATCTCTAACTCAATCCTGTATCTGGCTTATTTGTACACACTTGTTTGTATCTTGTCTTGTCAGACTGAGTTCCCTGAGGACCTTTGTGTTCCTTGTGCTTACAGCTGTACCTGACACATAGTAGGGGCTTAAAAATATTTATTGATTGACTGACTATATGGTGCCTTGGTGCAGTTCAATTCCACAAATGCTTAATTGAGGACCCTGGGGTAGAAAGACACAAGTGAGGTACTCCCTGGCCTCAGGGAGTTTCCTATAATCTATGATACTTGCTACTTCTGGGCAAATTCTTCTCATTCCTTTGACTTTCCCTGCTTTGAAGGGATCAGATTAGTCAGTGTCCTGTGGAACCCCAAAGTCTCCTTCTAGAGAGATGTTCTTTGTTCTCCTCTTCTCTCTTCTGCCCAACTTTGCTCCTTTAAGGGGTCTTAAGGTGCCTCTGCCTTATTTACCTCTACTTTTTTTTAAAATTTATTTTTTAAAGCAATTAGTTTTAAGTAACTTGCTCAAGGTTATACGGCCAGTTATTTATTTTTGTGTGTGTGTGGGTGCCGAGTATCTGAGGCCTGAATGGATCCCAGGTCTCCTGACGCTGGGGCTGGGGCTCTTACTCTCTGCACCACCTGGCCGCCCCTTACCTCTGCTTCTTAAAGGAGCCTTTTTTCATGGATCCTAGGAAGGGAACTTTGAGACCATGGATTCAGTCAACGTTCATTTTCTAGATGAGGGAACTGAGGCCCTTGGTCACAGAAGTAGGATTCAAGGCCACATCCTCTGACTAGACTCTAGCCTAGAGCAGTGACTCTTTCCTCTGTGCTGTCTTCAATTCCACCAATGTTACTTAAGCACTTCCTATGTCTGGCTCAGCCAGATGCTACAGAGATGAAGGCAAATCCCTGCCTCCAGAAGCTTTCATGCCACTGAAGAAAAAGCTGTGACATGCAAAAAAGCAATTATTTTTATTAAGTTTTATTTTTTTAGTTTTCAACATTTACTTCTGTAAGTTTTAAATTGCCTTTCCCTCTTCCCCCCCATCAAGATGGCATACAATCTAATATAGGCTCTACATATACATTCCTATTAAAGATATTGTCACATTAGTCATGATTTATAGAAGAATTTGAATGGGAGGAATTATGAGAAAGAAAAAAAAAACAAAAAAAATCAAAATAATCTGCTTCATTCTGCATTCTGACTCCACATTTCTGAGAAGGCTAAGCCTATCAACGTCAATCATCACAGAGTATGGCTGTTGCCGGGTACAGTGTTCTCCTGGTTCTGCTCACTTCACTCAGCATCAGTTCACATGAATCCTTCCAGGTTTTTCTGAAGTCCCCCTGCTCATCATTTCTTATAGCCCAATAGCCAATATAGCCCTTTACGTTCATATACCACAACTTGTTCAGTCATTCCCCAATTGATGGGCACCCCCTCAATTTCCAATTCTTGGCCACTACAAAAAGAGCTGCTATAAATAATTTTGTACACGTGGATCCTTTTCCAATTTTTATGATCTCTTTGAGATACAACTTTAGAAGTAGTATTGCTGGGTCAAAGGGTGTGTACATTTTTATACCCTGTGGGCATAGTTCCAAATTGTTCTCTAGAATGGTCTTATCAGCTCACAGTTCCATCAACAGTGCATTAGTGTTCTAATTTTCCCACATCTTCTCCAACATTTATCATTTTCCTGTTTTTCATGTTAGCCAGTCTGATGGTCTGATTTGGTACCTCAGAGTTTTGATTTGCATTTCTTTAATCGATAGTGATTTAGAGCATTTTTTTTTCTTATGCTGATAGCTTTAGTTTCTTCCTATGAAAACTGCCTATTCATATCCTTTGACCATTTATCAGTTGGGGAATGACTTGTATTCTTATATGTTTGACTCAATTCTCTCTGTATTTTAGGAATGAGGCTTTTATCAGAGACAGTGTTGTAAAAATTGTTTCCCAGTTTTCTGCTTCCCTTCTAATTTTGGTTGTTTGACTTTGGCTTTGTTTGACACTGATATTTTTAAGGCTCTTGGACAACTGGTCTTTGGCATTCTCTACCATGGTATTTGAGGCAGTGGTAGTAGTTTGACCACCTCTTGTCTCAGAATGAGGGTTAGGGCTACTTGCTGCCTCAGTGAGACTGGTTTGCTTGCCTAGATAACATAGGTAAAGCAATTCGTGAGCAGCTTTGTTGATGCTTTGATTGGTTTTAGATAGAAAGGGTCCTGGGACAAGTTCCTAGGGTATTGTTTTTTTTATGTTTAATGTTCTAGAAGTTTCTCTGAGAATGCTTATCATTCCTCTTTCTCCCTTTGGGCAAGGAGACATCCATCTTCTTATAGCTACTTAGGGCAACCAGCTCTGTTTTGTTAATGTTATGTTGGTTTTTGTTGGAATACTTTCCCAATCTGTTGTGGTCCATTTCATAGTTTTGAAAATATACTTTCAGCCTGGCATTGCCTAGGTGTTAATTATGTTGCCTGTGTACTTCCCATTCAACTTACATTTCCAGATGCCAGGAAATAGCTGTATGTCTTTAACTCAGTCTTCCTGTGGGTGATTTTATGCTCTCTATGTTTTGCCTGGAAGAGACTAGGCTATCTCTTGACATGGCTTTTGTCTCTATGTTCTGTGTCGCCTCTGGATTTAAGCTAAAGACTTGTCTCTTTTTTGCCTTTGTGTGTCCTGAGAATTGTACACTTACTGAATCCAAAAGTTAATTTAATTTAATTGGAGATTCTAGAGCAGGGGTTGGAAACCTGTAGCATTATGGCTGTGGCACTCTAGGTCCTCAAGTGTGGCCCCTTGATTGAATTCAGCCCTCACAGAAGAAATCCTCATAATAAGAAGAATTTCTTCTGTGAAGTTTGGGTTCAGTCACGGGGCCACACTTGAGGATCTAGAGGGCCACATGTGGCCTCCATGTGGCAGGTTCGCCAAACTGGCCTTCTCCTTGCTTTGTGCACTGCACCATTTTGCTGCCCTAGATAGGGCAGAAGAGCAGGGACCACGTCATATGCTTGGACCTGAAAACAAGGAGACTAACGCTCCAGAGCAGAGAAGAACAGTCCTCTGTGAACTGATGTCATTAATGAATATAAGCAGAGACATTTCAGGTAAGATTCTGGCTCAAAGCCCAAGGCTGCGTCTGACACACTGTTTGTTCACTGGGACCGAGTGGGCTTTATCCTGGCGATGGTTCAGTTGTGTGTGAGCACAGCTAATCGTGTCAAGAACCAGAGGTGCAAATAATCAAACAGAATATGAACTGTGGAAACATCCTGGAGAGGAGACACAAAGAAAGAAGGCTGAGTCTAAGGAGTCTCGTCGCATTATCTGCTGCCCACTTAACAAGTAAATGCTGGCCTGCCTTCTGGGGTAAAAGAAGGATCTCCTTTTCATGCTATGAGGCCAATCTCAGACAAGAGGCTTCATTTCCTATGAAGATGGAGGTAGGTTTGTTAGCAGGCCCCTAGTACAAAGTCTCTTGCCAGTTTGCTTTCTCTTATGGGGCTCTGTCCCCACTTCTGATGCCATCCACAGAACAGAGAATTGTGAGGCCTGATGTGACCTGGGTGCTGGACAGGGCTGCATTCCATGTGTGCCTGAGTAACAGGATGGCAGTGGCCATTCGATGCCATTTATCTTCTGACTTTGGGCAATCCTCTGGAAAGGTGGAAGGACTTCTGTCTTGAGAGAAACTAGGCGGTTCTTTAAGAAGTATGTACTCATGTAGAAAGGGCAGAGAGCCTTTTTTTTTTTTTCCCTTTCAAACATACACAAATAAAACAAAAAAACAAAAGGATCTCTCCACTTCTTAGAGATTCCTATCACTTAAGCCTCTGGGTAAAGGAACATAATAACCACGGAATTAGAGGATTATAGCACAGGAACTGGCATTCATATCCCATAGCCTGCCCACACCCCATGTGCAGGGGGCAGAACCCAATGATTGTTTGAACAAATGGAGCCTGTATCCCGTCCTTGCTGCCAACGCATTTGGGCTTTTTCTGACATAAGACAGGAAACCCATTGAAAAGATGGGAAAAGGAGGGGGCTGGACCAGATGCCCTCCAAGGGCCTTTCTAGCTCTGAATCCATGATCCCATGAACTCTAATGAATAATGACTTTTTTGTCTACAAGACCCACAAAGCAGAGTGACTTTCAGAATAACCATCTGAGGAGCTGTGATCGCCATTGCCGCCCCCTCCCCTCACAATCTGTCCTCTGAATTAGAACCTCACTGTCCCCTTCCCTCTCACCAGAGATAGTCAGGACAGACTCCTTCCTCTGCCAGGGAAGTGGGAGAATGGAAAGGCTGGGCCAGTAATGGGGGCCGAAGGGGATGGCCCCAGCTGAGTGGGAGACTGCTCAAGGAAGACTTGGAGGCATTATGCCTCTTGGCCCTCTGCGTCAATCTCATGACTTCTTTTTCTCAGAATTAATATTCACTTGAGGGGCTACAACATGTGAAGCGATGAAGGATGGGAAGCATGTAAGATCAGTGATTAACTACTTATTTGGCAAGCACTGTGCTGGGCACTGAGGGTAGGAAGAGCAAAACTGGCCAGTCCCTGCTCTCAAGGGCCTCACACTCTAATTGGGAGAGACTGTATGAGTTAATTTGAGGAACCAGACGACACTAATGACAAAGATAGAGCTAGAAGGGAAGTACTTGGCTGTGTCCAGAGAAAACCCATTAAGGAGAACTGAGTCGGCAAGAAGCAGGGATGGAAGAAGAGGTTCAGTGGACTAAATGGGTGAAGGATGAAGGAATGATTAGAAAATAGAAACAACGCTCTAAGGGGGAGAGGATTGTCTCCATTTTACAGATGGGAAAACCGTGTCTCTTCAAGACTGAGTGACTTTCTCATGGTCCCTCAGCTGCTGTGTGTATGTGGTAGAATTAGAATCCAGGACTCCCAGTTCTAAAAATGGCACTCTCTCCACAATGCCAGATTGGGTGAAGCAGAAGGAGGGTCCCCAGCAATGAAGATTTGCCATTGTCATGTTTTGGATAACCTCGTGTTTCCCGACAAGCTGGTCATCCTGTGGATTTAATACCAGAAACAGGACATAGTAGGAATCACTTTCCAGGGTGCTTTTAGTACATGATGCAGACATGGCTTATGAAGACAGTGCAGGAAGCTCTCTTGCACTTGCTCTGTCTCCCTCTCTGTCCTCTCCATTCTCTTCTTTGACCATGTCAGTCTCCTCCCCTCCTCCTCCCATCACCGTATATTTGTTTGTATATATATTTGTACCTTCCTATCTGTGTATACATTGATTTTCCTGAGAGACTGTAAACCCCTGGAGAGCTGAGACTGCCTCATGTTCGTATTCTCAACACCTAGCCTACTGGTTGGCTTGCAGCAGTAGGTGTTTAATAATTTCTTATTGAATGATTCAGTTTCTGGTCAGGCAGTGTCCCAAAAGGGAAGTGATGCTAGTAAATGCTTGTTGGCTGATTGATGGAAGCCCAGGCCTTGGTTTGCTGGCTTTCCTGTGTCTCCTGCTGCTGATGCCTGGTCTCCTAATGGGCATTCTTACTCTCCAGGGTCACACAACCCTGGGAACATCACTATTGAGGAACATAATGTCATTTCTAAGTTGTGATGTGTTGCATGTGAACTGAGTCATATTGGTGGGGCTGATTGCTGAGGTTGTGGTGACTCTTCATGGCCTGGTTCTTTGAGTAGGAGGGAAAGAAACAAACTCATATGAAGTGATTTCAGCTGCCTCGTTACTGCTGGTCCTTGGCCCACTCCACCCCTCTGTGCCTTGGCTTCCTTGGTCCCAGAATGCCTTGCCACCTGTTTCCAAGTATCACATGTGTGTCTCTTAATTGGGGAGAGAACATATAGCAGACACAAACCTTAATAGCTAGCAAGCAGAACTATTATCATGGCTGGCACTGTCTGCATATACACTGGCACCACCTTTTTTTTTTTTTTAAGCAATTGGGGTTAAGTAACTTGCTCAAGGTTACACAGCCAGTTATTTCTGGGTGTGGTGCTAAGTATTAGTGTCTGGATTCCATCCCAGGTCATCCCGGCTGCACCACCTCGCCGCCCCTGGGACCACCTTTTCTTTCGCCTGGTTACTGCCACCCCCCATTCCCCGCAAGTCCCCAAGCCTTACAGAGGGTTAACCAGCCGAGGCCTGTGTAGCCGGAGTGTGAGGTCCCATGCTAGGGGTCTAACCAATGGAGGCATCTGGGCCTCAGCCTTTTTATAACCTGCTTCTCCAACCCTTCACTTTGGCTGTAGGGGCATCAGGACCATGTCCCACCATGGCCTCCCACACACCATGATCCTTACCTATCAAGATGCACATTTCCTATGCTCCTGTATCCTAGATCCTCTGACTTGGGGCTTAGTAGAGTTAGTACTTTGCCTTTTAATTACGTAAATAGGAAAGACCTGCCCTTTGAATCTTGTGTCAGGCACTTGCTAGCTGTGTGACCCTGGGCAAGTCATTTAACTTTTATCTGCTTTAGTCTTCTCGCCTGTAAGTGGGTATGATCATAGTACCTCCCTCCCAGAGCCTTTGCAATCTTCAAAGTGATTGTTAGCTCTTATTATCACTGTTATTGTCATCCATGCCTCCCAGGACCTTCCTTCCTTGGGGCAGTCACAATCTTTCTCCCTCCTTTGATCCATCCTCTGTCCTGAAGCAGAGGGCAGCCAAATGGGAACTGCTGAGTGTGCCTACACTGCGGGGGAGGGGGTATTCTTCTGTGGGGCCCGTTATCTTTGAAGATGGCTTTCCTGAGCTCTCAGATTCATGTTGCTTCTTCAATGAGCCTTCCCCCTGCCTTAGCCCAAGAGTCCAGCCTATACTTGAAGGCTGCTACTGGGTTTGCCCCAAATCTTTAATTCTCTTAATGTTCAGTGCACCAAGCATTTGTGTGGTTAAGTGTTCAGGTACTGTGGGAGGGTCTGGAGATACAAAGACTCAAGAACCAGCCCCTGCTCTCAAGGAGCTTACTGGGGGAAACAGTGTTACACAGAGCCCTCAATGCAAAAGGGTGTTCTGATGTGATACAATACATTCCATTCATTCATCTAGGGGTGGGCACTACACCTGTGGGAGTCAGGAAGGGACATCTCATGGCATGGAGGGGTCTCTGCAGGAGATGGTGGAGGTTGGGGGCCCCACAGACCAGCCTGAGAAGAACACCTCCCCGGTTCAGGCACTCTCAGCCATTCCCATCAGGAAGGTGCGACTAAGCTGGAAAGGCTTCAAGAACTGACCCCACTGATCAGCTCTGTATCTTGTCTTATGATTACCTGATGATCAACCGTGCTCAGTGTAGAGTGATTCATCACAATTGGCAGGAGAGGTTTTTTGGCTACAATAACTCATGAAGGGGTGGCTAGGTTGCTCAGTGAATAGAGCACCAGCCCTGGAGTCAGGGGAAACTGAGTTCAAATCTGGCCTCAGAAACTTAACACTTACTAGCTGTATGACCTTCGGTAAGTCACTTAACACCCTCACCCCTCCAAAAAAGCAAAAACCTCTTGAAAAATCAATTTCTAAGGTGCTGAGGGATGGTGATCTGCATGGTGAAGAGACACACATAAATGAATTAACATGAACTTAGTTCTGCTGCTTCAGTTTTCTATGAGTCTTTGGCCCCTCCCTTCTAGTTGTTGGGGGCTACTCTTTACCCCTTAAATGACATTGCAAATACTTTAACTTCCTTATGTGTTTGGCTTTTGTTTCCCCAATAGAATGTAAATTTCTCAAGGGCAGGGACTTATCTTATTTTTGTCTTTTTATTCTTAGTGCCAAGACAGAGCCTTGTACATAGTAGGTACTTTATAAGAACTTGTTGGATCGAATGGAATATAAGAAATTCCAAGTAGCAGAAAATGCATATTTCTTTCAGAAGCCAATGAAGTCACCATTTTCCAAAATAGAGGCTGAGGAAAGTGGCGCCATCCCAGAAGCCTCAGTGTACAATGTTGGCAAATTGCTTTCAAGTGTTTCCCCGTTTCTCGCTTGTTCTTCAGGGACTATGTCTTAACAAGATTGGAACATCTGCCTTTGTCAGTGCCAGACAACTTAAAAAAACCAAACCAAACCATCCTCAATGCCATGTAGGTGATGCCCAATAGATAGCGTCCACAAGACCAACAAAAGGAAAACAAGAGAGAAGGCAAATAGAAGACACAGAGTAAGAGAAGGGACAGGAGGGGAGCTGTGGCATAATGGTGCTAGTTACTTCCTTCCTGTGGTTTGCCTGAATTCAAAGCTTTGTGTGTGATAGAAAGAGGGGGGGCCTGGGAAACAAATCTTTCAGTTACAGGAGATTACTGGAAAGCTCTTGTGTTGGTGTTTTTCTGTTAAGAAAAGCAAAGGTGGGGAATGGAATGCATGGGAAATTATCCACAATAGAAACACTTACTCTGTAATCAGCAGGAGGCAGAAAGGCCTCTTCAAGATGTCTAGGGAAGTATGTTTTGTTACATCTCCTAAAATCCTGTGTTCTTTGTGACGTTATTTGGAAAGGAAAGCCGGCTTATGAAAACGAAGAGATTTGGAGCTGAGAGATGTAGGAATTCCTTCCCTTGAGTTCTTATGACTGTATTTCAAATTAGGGCTTAGCACCTGAGGGTTGGGGAGGAGGTGTCAAGGAGGAGAGCGTTTTGCAATGGAGGAGTGGAGTTCCTGCAGCTGGTATTGGGTGACTGGTCAGCTGTGGGCACACGATGCGTGGGATCATGTACAGTCAGAGCTGGAAGGGACCCTAGTGGTCTTCTAGTCCAGCCCTGATTCTCCCCCTTCACCTCTTCCCTGTCCCCATTTTACATATGAGAATCTGACATCCAGAAAAGCTTCACCAAGGTAGAGGTGGTAAGAGAAATTTAAACTGCAAGCCAATGAGTGCTTAGAATAATGGCTCCAGTGGGTCGCCCCAGTGGGGATTTGTCAACTTCAGAATTGCATGGCAGCAGAGGTATTCATAGAAGTCTTCTCACATTTCTTGAAAATAGGTCTATCTTTGACTTTAACTCCCAGCTGTACAATGGTATTACAGCAAATTCAAATAGCACAACTAATCTCCAGTTTTTAGCCATTGCAAACCATGCTATAATGGATGTTACCTGTCTCTTGCAGTGACGCTTCCTGTGACATAAACCAGTGGTATGATCCCTAGGTCTCTGGGCCCATTTAGCTCAGCCACTTCTCTTGCATAGTTTCCTACTTCTGTTGGAGCCGCTGGAGCAAATTCCCAGCTCTACTAGCAATGAATCAGCACGCCTGTTCCCTAGTTCCTCCAGCACTTAGTTTTTCCCTCAGTCTTTGCTAGTATGCTGGGTGTGAGGTGATACCTTTTAATCTTCTTATCCTTAATTGTTAGAGACCTTGGGCAATCTTTTAGATTTGTTGTCAATAATTTTCACTTATTCCCTGAAAACTATTTACTTGCATCCCTTGACCACTCCTGTGTTAGGGAATGACTCCTAACCTTACATGTTTGTGTCAATTTCTTATAGATTTGGGATGCCAGACCTTTGTTGGAGATGTTTAATGCAAGTGTTCCCTCACAGTCCAAGATATTTCCTTTGATTTGAGCTTTGCTAAATTTATTTGTACAAATGCCTTTTGTCTTCAATAACACTTTTCCAGTTTTATGTGTTATAATCTCCTCTACTGTTTCTCTCTTGGACTTTTTCCTCTTTCTCTAGCTGTGAAAAAAGAAAACCTTCCCTTTGCCTCCAGTTTCTGAGTAATGTGACTGGGATTAGTTAGGTCATTAATCCATTAGAAATTCACAAGACATAGTGTGTAATGCAAGTCTGAACCAATTTTCTGCCAAATCCCTCTCTGATTTTTGTTCAATAAAGTTCCTTTCCAAGTAGTTTGTGATCTTATGTCCACTGAACATAAGAGAACTATCAAAGTATGTCTCTCCCCACCCCCTATCCCTTTTGGACCTCTTAGGATTTTCACTGTGACCTGTTCAGTGTCACAGGATACTACACAATTATTTGGAGGTAAACTTGTGATTCGTCCTGCCAGCCTATGGAGGGGGTTGGAGCAGAAATGACATGGGAGGGCAGCGATGTTGCAAAGGCAAAATAGTCGAGCTCTGTCAACCACTGGCATTTTGGACTAGTGTTTTGCTCATAGGAGGCACTTCCTAAATGCTTTATTCAATCATTCAAAACACAGCAAGTGCTCATTGTTTTAAATCCAATTAAAACCCAACTTTACTAATTAGGAAAATAATATAATTCCAGAGATTAAAAGGGATAAAGTGCTATTTCACTCCCATATCACGACAAAAACAATTTGTTGGAAATCATTCTCTAGAGAGCCAGTAAGAGCTAAGGGAAAGCTCTGAAGTCAGTTCATTCCCCTTCCTTACCTATAACCACCCTCCCCCCACCTTACTTTCAGGCTAAGCCTCTTATACTAAATGATACTAATAATAACTCATATTTATAGAGGATTAAAAAAACACTTTACAAATGTAGTTACATTCTTATCCTCACAACAATGCTGAGAGATTGGTGCTACTATTACCTCCATTTTTCAGATGAGGAAACTGAGGCAGACAAAGGTTGTGACTTAATATAATAGTAATGGAATTTAAAGATCCCCCTGTATTGGCTTGGTTTTCGGGTTGAGTGTTAAAACCCAGAGCTTGTGGATCCCACTTGTAGGATGGACTTGTTGATGTGAAAAGAGAGGGCTGAACTGGGAGGAGCTGGTGCCATGGATTTGGAGAGGCACAAGCAGAGGAAGAAAGGCAGAAGAATTTTTGGAAGCAGCATCGTGGAGGCAGAGAGAGAGAGGGGATTGGTAAGGGCCAGTTTGAGCTGGCCAGGTCTTTTGAGAGCTGCCACCCAGAGTTGCCAAGGACTGAGGAGACATGGCTATGATGCTGGTACTTTGTTTTGCCAGATTCGTCTACTGGTGAAGAACAGTGCTGTTGTTGCAGAGGTATTGGAACCTTGCTGTTGGTTCAGGGGTCCTGAGACTGTTCTGCAGACAGAGAGTGAATTGCGTCCACTGGTGAAGGACAGTGCTGTTGCTGGAGAGCTCGTGGAAACTTGCTGTTGGTTCAGAAGCTCTGAAGAAGGATTTTCTTGTTGTATGTTTACAGAACAGTCTCAGGACCCCTGAACCAACAGCAAGGTTTTCTCTCTGCCTCCATGATGCTGCTTTCAAAAATTCTTCTGCCTCTCTTCTTCTGTTTGTACCTCTCCAAATCCATGGCACCAGCTCCTCTCAGTTCAGCCCTCTCTTTTCATGCCAACAAGTCCATCCCACAAGTGGGATTCACAAACTCTGAGTTTTAGCACTCAACCCAAAAACCAAGCCAATACAGGGGGATCTATAAATACCATTACTATTACACTTGCCCAGGGTCATATTGGTAGTAAGTGTCTGAGGTTAGATTTGATATAAAGTCTAATTGATTCCAAGTCAAGCACTCTATCCACTGTACCACCTGACCGCCTCAAGAAGGCTCCCCTTTCTCCTTGAGGAGCCAGCTTAGTTTACCTGTTGTTAGAGCAACTATGCATACAGGGGAAAAAAAAAAAAGAGGAAATGCAAAGCATTGTGGGTAATGAGGCGAGTTGGCAGATATTCAGGTTGTGGCTCTGAGAGGAGTCAGATGCATCTAAGAATGGTGGCCCTGCCTCTTTTCCTAGAGGAAGCCCCCAGCACAAAGCAAGCCTAGTTCCTACCACAGAAGCATCTAAGAAGGAAACTTGAATGAAGCCCAAAAGTTGTGATCACATTTCTCTGGTTAGGAGGCATTTTCTTCTAAGTGGTTATCACCTTTTAGCATGATAAGGCTAGCATTTTTATGCATAGTTGGCTTAAACTTTTAAGTGTTTGAAATAATGAAAATACAGATCTCTATATCTGAAAAATAGTGGGCACTATATTACTATAAATGTAGGGTTCTGAGTGAACCCTTCTGCACACTGATTTGGTAAGTGAGAAGATTATGAACCAGTGAAGGGAACTGACTGCAGACAAGAGTCCAACTCTGTCCCTTTCTACCATATGGAAGTCTAAAATGTCAGGTTTTTGATCTCAAGAATTCTTTTTCCAATTAAAAAAATTACACTTCTCAAGTCTGATCTCATGTTGTATTTTTTTTTTTTTGGTCTTCATTAATTTGTTTACTTTTAGTTTACAAGATTCATTACCACAATTCCTTGAGTTTCAGATTTTCTCTCCCTCTCCCCCTCTCCCCCTTCCCCCCCATGGCAGCATACAATCAAGTATAGTATCTGCAAATACTTTCACATTAGGCATTAGTCAGGTTATAAAGGACTGTAACAGATGGAATGAAGAATGGGAAAGAGGAAACAAAACCAAACAAGAGAATGTAAAAGGGCAGGTAGTTTGCTTCAATCTGGGTTCAATAGCAGTTCTTTCTCTGGATGTAAACGTCTCTCTCCAGCATGAGTCTTTTGGATTTGACTTATGTCTCTGGATTGCTGAGAAGAGTCCAGTTTATCAAAGTTGGTCATCACACATACGTTGTGTCTGTAATTGTGTACAAATTCCTCCTGGCTCTACTCTTCTCACTCAGCATCAGTTCTTTTAAGCCTCTCCGGGTAAATAGGAAGTCCATCTGCTCCTCGTCTCTTATAGCACCATAGTATTCCATAACATACATATACCACAACTTGTTTAGCCATTCCCCAATTGATGGGCGCCCCTTTAATTTCCAATTCTTTGCTACCACAAAAAGAGTTGCTATAAATATTTTTGTACATATGGGTCTTTTTCCCACTTCTATGATCTCTTTGGGATACAACCCTAGAAGTGGTATTGCTGAGTCAAAGGGTATGAAATTATTTATAGCCCTTTGGGTATAATTCCAGATTGCTTTCCAGAATGGTTGGATCAGTTTACAATTTCACCAGCAATGCATTAGTGTTCCAATTTGTCCACATCCTCTCCAGCATTTGTCATTTTCCTGTTTTGTCATCTTAGCCAATCTGACTGGTGAGATGTGGTACCTCAGAGCTGTTTTGATTTGCATTTCTCTAATCAATAGTGATTTAGAGCATTTCTTCATGTGCTTATAGATATCTTTAATTTCTTTCTCTGACCATTTATCAATTGGGGAATGATTTGTATTCTTGTAGATTTGGCTCAATTCTCTGTATATATATCTATATTTTTAAGCAATTGGGGTTAAGTAACTTGCTCAAGGTTACACAGCCAGTTATTTCTGGGTGTGGTGCTAAGTATCTGAGCCCAGATTCAATCCACAAGTCATTCCAACAGTGGAGCCGGTGCTCTTACTCGCTGTGCTACCTGGCCGCCCCAATTCTCTGTATATTTTAGAAATGAGTCCTTTATCAGAGACATAGGTTGTAAAAATTCTTTCCCAATTTCCCACCTCCCTCTTAACCTTGGTTACATTGGCTTTGTTTGTACATAAGTTTTTTTTTTTTTTTTTTCCTTTTAGAGGGCAATTGGGGTTAAGTAACTTGCCCAAGGTTACACGGCTAATATTTTTGTGTGGGTGTTAAGTGTCTCAGGCCAGAACCGAACTTGGGTCCTCCCAACTCCAGGGCCAGCGCTTTACTCACTGCGCCACCTAGCTGCCCCTTGTACATAAGCGTTTCAATTTAATGTAATCAAAATTATCCATTTTGCATTTTATAATACTCTCTAATTCCTGTTTAGTCTTAAAGTCTTTCCCTCTCCACAAATCTGACAGGTAAACTATTTCTTGTTTTCTGAGATTGCTTACACAATCAACCTTTATACCTAGATCATATACCCATTTAGACTTGATTTTGGCATATGGTGTTAGGTAATGGTCTATGCCCGGTTTCTGTCATACTATATTCCAGTTTTCCTAGCAGTTTTTGTCAAATAGTGAGTTCTTATCCCCAAAACTGGGGTCTTTTGGTTTATCAAACAATGGATTACTGTACTCATTGACTGCTGAATCTCGTGTGCCTAATCTGTTCCATTGATCCACTACTCTATTCCTCAGTCAGTACCAAGTAGTTTTGATGACTGCTGCGTTATAATACAGATTGAAATCTGGTATAGCTAGTCCACCTTCCCTAGCATTTCTTTTCATTAATTCCCTTGATATTCTGGACCATTTATTCTTCCAAATGAATTTTGTTACTATTTTTTCTAGCTCCGTAAAGTAGTTTTTTGGTAAATTGATTGGTATGGCACTAAATATATAGTTTAATTTAGGTAAAATTGTCATTTTTATTATATTAGCTCAACCCAGCCATGAGCAATTGATATTTTTCCAATTAGTTAGATCTAACCTAATTTTTGTGAAAAGTGTTTTATAGTTGTGATCATATAGGTTCTGAGTTTGTTTTGGCAGGTAGATTCCCAAATATTTTATGTCTACAGTAACTTTAAATGAGATTTCTCTTTCTATCTCTTGCCATTGAATTTCATTGGAAATATATAGGAATGCCGAGGATTTATGTGGGTTTATTTTATATCCTGCAACTTTGCCAAATTTATTTATTGTCTCAAGTAGTTTTTCCATTGATTTCCTAGGATTCTTTAAGTATATCATCATGTCATGTGCAAAGAGTGATAGCTTGGTCTCTTCTTTGCCTAATTTGATTCCTTTGATTTCTTTTTCTTCTCTAATTGCTACTGCTAACATTTCTAGTACCAGATTGAATAAGAGGGGTGATAGTGGACACCCTTGTTTCACCCCTGGTCTTATTGTAAATGCTTCTAGCTTATCCCATTACATATAATATTTGCTGATGGTTTTAAATAGATGCTACCTATTATTTTAAGGAAGGCTCCATTTATTCCTATACTTTCTAGTGTTTTTAATAGGAATGGAGGTTGTATTTTGTCAAAAGCCTTTCCTGTATCTATTGAGATAATCATGTGATTTCTGTTAGTTTTATTGTTGATATGATCAATTATACTGATGGTTTTCCTAATATTCAACCATCCCTGCATTCCTGTAATAAATCCTACCTGGTCAAAATGTATTATTCTTGAGATAAGTTGCTATAGTCTTTTTGCTAATATTTTATTTAAAACTTTTGCATCTGTATTCATGAGGGAGATTGGTCTATAATTTTCTTTCTCTGTTTTATCTCTTCCTGATTTAGATATCATACCAAATTTGTGTCATAAAAAGAATTTGGTAGGACTCCTTCTTCACTAATTTTCCCAAATAGTTTGTAGAGTATTGGAATCAATTGTTCTTTAAATGTTTGATAGAATTCACTAGTAAATCCATCTGGCCCTGGAGATTTTTTCCTAGGGATTTGACTGATGACTTGTTCAATTTCTTTTTCTGAGATGGGGTTATTTAAGTGATTTACTTCCTCTTCGGTTAATCTGGGCAACTTGTATTTTTGTAAATATTCATCCATTTCCCTAAGATTGTCAATTTATGTGCATACAATTGGGAAAAATAACTCCTAATTATTGTTTTGATTTCCTTTTCATTGGAGGTAGATTTACCCTTTTCATTTTTGATACTCATAATTTGGTTTTCTTCTTTTTTTATCATATTGATATCTATCAATTTTATTGTTTTTTTTTTCATAAAACCAGCTCTTAGTTTTATTTATTCATTCAATAGTTTTCTTAATTTCAATTTTATTAATCTCTCCTTTGGTTTTTCAATATTTCTAATTTAGTATTTAATTGGGGATTTTGAATTTGTTCTTTTTTAGGTTTTTCAATTGCATGTCCAATTCATTGACCTCCCTTTCCTCTAATTTAATCATGTATGCACTCAGGGATATAAAACTTCCCTTAAGAATTGGCTTTAATGCATCCCACAAATTTTGGTATGTTGTCTCATTATTATCATTCTCTTGAATGAAATTACAAATTGTTTCTATAATTTCTTGTTTGACCCACTCGTTCTTTAGGATTAAATTGTTTAATTTCCAATTAGTTTTTAGTCTGTCTTTCCATGGCCCTTTATTGCATATAATTTTATCGCATCATGATCTGAGAAGGATGCATTTAATATTTCTGCCTTACTTCATAGAATTGTGAGGTTCTTATGCCCTAGAACATGGTCGATTTTTGGCTATATGCCATGAACCGCTGAGAAGAAAGTATATTCCTTTTTATCACCATTCGGTTTTCTCCAGAGATCTATCATACCTACCCTCTCTAAAATTCTGTTCATCTCCTTAACTTGTTTCTTGTTTATTTTGAGGTTGGATTTATTTAGTTCAGTGAGGGGGACATTAATGTCTTCCACTATTATAGTTTTGCTATCTGTTTCTTCATCTAATTCCTTTACCTTCTTCTCTAGGAATTTAGATTCTATACCACTTGGTGCATACATGTTAAGTAATGATATTGCTTTGTCCTCGATGGTGCCTTTTAGCAGGATATAGTTTCCTTCCTTATCTCTTTTAGTTAGATCAGTTTATGCTTTTGCTTTATCTGAGATAGGGATTGCTACCCCCGTTTTTTTTTTTACTTTAGCTGAGGCATGATATATTTTACTCCAGCCTTTTACCTTTACTCTGTGTGTATCCGTCTGTTTCAGATGTGTTTCTTGTAAACAGCATATTTCAGGATTATGATTTTTAATCCATTCTGCTATCCACCTCCGTTTTATGGGAGAGTTCATTCCATTCACATTTATAGTTATGATTATTATCTGTTTCTTTCCCTCCATCCTATTCCCTCCCCTGTTAATGCTTATATTTTTTCTTCCCTTCTCCCTTCACCTCCTTAATAGTTTTCCTTTTGACCACCGCCTCCCTCAGTATTCCCCTATAAGCCCGTCTCCCTTTTCCTCCCCTTCCCCCTTACTTCTTTCCTCCCTATAAATCAATCCCTCTTTCCTAGCCCTTTCTCCCTCCTGCTGCCTGTAGGATATTTTTATACTTAATGAAGTATGTTATTTCTTCTTCGCACCAAGAGTGACAGGAACAAATCTCATGCAAAGCTCATCACCCTCCCCTCTTTCCCGCTAATATGATACATTTTGTGTCTCTTCTCCATAGAGTCCTATGCTTAACTGGTTGTTATTCCCTCCTTGCATTCTTGCATCTCATAATTGGAGGTTGAATTTTCCATTGAGCTCTGGCTTTTTCATCAGGAAGGTCTGGAAATCTGTTATCTAGTTGAATGACCCTTTCTTTGCCTGGAAGAATATGCTCAGTCTCGCTGGGTAGGTGATCCTTGCTTGTAACCCGAGCTCTTTTGCCTTCTGGAAGATTGTATTCCACTGCCTCAGATCTTTCAGTGTAGAGGCTGCCAAATCCTGTGTGATCCTCACTGTGGTTCCTTGATATTTGAATTGTTTCTTTCTGGCCACTTGAGGTATTTTCTCTTTTACCTGGTAGTTCTGGAGTTTGGCCACAACATTTCGAGGACTTTTCAGTTTGGGATCTCTTTCAGGAGGTGTCTGGTGGATACTCTCGATTTCTATTTTACCTTCAGGTTCTAGTATCTCAGGGCAATTTTCCTTAATGAGCTCTTGGAGAATGTTGTCCAGGCTCATTTTTTCATCATGATTTTCTGGTAGGCCTATGATTCTCAGATTGTCTCTCCTGGATCTGTTTTCCAGGTCAGTTATTCTTCCATTGAGATATTTTACATCTCTTTCTAATTTTTTATTCTTGTTTTGTTTGACTAATTCTTGGTTCCTCATAGAGTTATTTGCTTCAATTTGGTTGATTCTAGTTTTTAGCAAATCATTTTCCTTGTTTAGTTTTTGGAGCTCCTTTTCCATATCATATGCTTTTCTTTTTAAGGAGCTGTTTTCTTCAGTATAATGTTTTTCTAATTCTGCAATTTTCATTTTAAAAGAATTATTGATTTTATCTTCTGTTTCTCTCATTTGGTTTTCAAAGTTCCTTTTGATCTCATCTAGGAGAGCTTTCTGTGCTTGGGACCCCTTCCCTGTTGATGTTTCAGCTGTGGGTGTGGAGTCCACATTGTCTGCCTCTGAGTTTTTTTCCTGCCTCTGAGGAGAGTAGGACTCCAGAGTCTTTGTCTTTGTAGTCTGCTTTTTACCCATTTTGAGGCAGGGGCCTGGCCACGCCCTTCCTCTAGGGTTCCCAAGCCTTTACTGTTGAGGGTTTTGCCCTGGGGCAAGAGTTACTATGTTTTCAGGGTGTGGGGGGGCGGGATTGGAGCAGGGGGGGTTCACTCTGCCGTCCTGGTCCTTGGAGGTCCTGATAGGGGCTTTTTTTTTTTTCTGGGCTATGGAGTATTTGCTGTCCTGAACAGGGGCCCTGCATTTGGTTCTTACCTTGCTCTTTCCAATCTCAGTCCTTTGGTGATAGGCCTGGTAGCGGCCCTTGTGGGCCACTTGTGGTTGGTGAGATGACTTGCCCCCTGAGTTGATCAGGCCTCCTCCCGGCCTGCGTCTGCATGCCGCTGCCTTCCGGGCCTGCCTGGCTGCCTTCCCTCATGTTGTAGTTTTAAGGTAGTTTTAGAATGAGCGTAAGGACTCAACATGTCCTCCAAGATCCAATATAAACTCTTCTTTTTGGCACTCAGAGTACTTTACAACCTGATCCTCCCTACATTTCCATCTGTCTTTTTTAAAAAAAAATTAATATATTTTTCGTTTTCAACATTCACTTCCATAAGATTTTGAGTTTTCAATTTTCTCCTCCTCCTTCTCCTCTCCCCTCCCCAAAATGGCATGAAATCTGATATAGATTCCTATTTATACATTCATATTAAACATTTTCACATTAGCCATGTTGTAAAGAACTAGAACTATTGGGAGGAACCATGAGGAAGCACCAAAACAAAACAACAAAGGAAAAGGAGAGCAAATAGTCGGCTTCCATCAGGTTCAGTTCCATGACAATGGTCTCTGCTGTTACAGGAGCAAAGCACTCCATCTCCTGACTGGTTATTTTCACTAGGCGGGTGTCCCACTTGTGTCTAATTCTCTCCCTTCTTGGTGTCGTCATCATCATCGTCCTCCTCCTCTTCCTCCTCCCCCTCATCCTTCTCCCCCTCCCCCTTTCTTCCTCCCCCTCCTTCTCCTCCTCCTCCCCCCCCCCCTCCCCCTCCCCCTCGCCCTCTCCCTCCTCCCCATTCCTGGCTCTCCTGGATTCCTCAAGTCCCAACTCACATCCTATCTTCTATAGGAAGACTTTTCTGATCCCTTTATTTATAGTGCCTTCCTCACTTGATTATTTTCTACTTTTCCTCTGTGCCTTTTTTGTACATAGTTGTTTGCATGTTGCCTCCCCGTTTGTAGGTGAGCCACATAAGGGCAAGGACTGTCTTTTTCCTTTCTTTGTGTCTCCAGCCCTTAGCACGATGCCTGGCACACAGGTGCCTAATAAGGGTTTGTTCACTGACATTCACAATTATTTCTGCTTACTTCTTCCCTGCGAACATTATTGGTAACCCTTCGCAGCCAACCCCACATCCTGAGTCTCTGGCTGTTTGCTGACTTCTTTGGAGAAGCTTAGTGAGGATCAGGGTAGTTTCCTTGAATTTATATTTTTTTGGGAAAAAAGGTTGTGCTTTTAATCCCCTTCTCCACCCATGGGTAGGACTGATTTGCTGGCTCGTGGAGATCTTTATGTTTGTTTGGGACATCTGCAGTAAGAGTGATAGCTTGTATATGAGATTTGACTAAGTGGTCCTTGTCCCTACACTTGGTTGGTATAGGGAACTTTCCAGTGGTAAGATGAATTATAGCCAGATTTTCTGATCTGCGCTTAATGGTGCATTGGTCCTTCTGGACCCATCAATATGGGCCTTCCCGTCAGTGATGCAGCTTATGATTCATCCCTACCTGCGCATCCAGGCCAGGCCCCATCCATGTCTTCCCACAGTTCTCTTGCAGCTTGCTGAAGGCCTTGTTCCATGTGCCATGGATAGAGGCCATTCCATCAGTAGGGATGCCCATCTGTTGGCTCCATCACAATCTTGACTCTACTCATCTTTGATGTTTTCTTTGTCACTTCTCCCACACAAGTTTTTACTGGTTGAATGATGGAACCTCCTGCCACACACCACTGACCCCTGTAATGTTGGTTTTTCCAGAGCTGATGGCATTCCGTGCTTCACAGACATAGAAAATATTGGGATAGAGACTTGGAATTTGGGTACAAAGAACACTTTGGAATTGTTGAACTGGACAATTTCCCATGGAACAGATTTGAAAAAGAGAACTCACCAAATCCTAATTCCATTCCATAGACATCTGCTTAGTTCCTACGATGTTGAGAGCACAGTGTCAGGTACTGGGCATAATTAGAAATGCAAAATTACTGTAAAACAATTTGAACAAGCTTTTATTAAGTGCTAACCATGTGCCAAATGCTGGGTGCATTACTCTTGTGCTCATGGAGCTCACAGTGTAGCTTGGTAGTCACCCTTATTCTTGTCTTCAGTCTTTCTTCTTCCAATCTGTCTGACTTGCTGCTGGGGGATTATTCTTTCTAAAGCACATGCTTAATCCTTTTAACCCCTATGCCAAAAAATTTCAGTGATTTTAATTGCCTACCAAATAAAGTCCAAACTCATTGGCCAATATTAACAATAATAATAATTGTGATGATTTTCAAGTTTGTAAAATGCATTTCCCTCCATTCCCAAGGATTTTTGTTCCTTTTTAATTCCTCTCCTTCAACTCTCCTGAGCCAGTGAGTCTCTGGAGATTTGGAAATCTCTTAAAGATTGAAGTGATTGATGCCTCAAGAGTTCTCTTATGCCTCTTGTTTGTACGAGTAGGACCCAGGTAGAGAAGGCAGATGTGTCTTGGCCGTGCTGGTCCACGTTTAGCGGTGGTGCGGTTCCCCAGATGTCTGCATCAGTGGCATAACCTTCATCTTACCTGTATCAAGTCCAGTCTCATCTGATGCCAGAAATGAATGATAGAGAAAGCTGAACTTTTAACTTGTATTTCAAGCTGAGTTCTGGCTTATTGATCTGTTATCTAGAAAAATCATCCATAATTCAACAGAAGGGACTGTTAACTCTCTAGTGATTTTAATGTTGGCATTTCCAGGCACTGCTGTTGTTGTTGAGATTAGTCGTGTCTGAAACAGTTCTGTGGGACCCACCTCTGGCAGACTTCCATTAATCTTCTTCAGGGAACAGGAACTGATTTTTCCTGCTTGTAATGATGATTTATGAGGGTCTGGGGTTCGAGTTGCCTCTACAGCCTCTGAAGTCTTGGGGCAATGCTGTGGCTGCTTCCTGTTAGTACAAGTGTTGCACAGGAGACTATTGCATTTCCTCATTCACATAGGCAAGTGTGGCTTCATTGAGTCTGGGAGACGAGGGGGTTGTTTGTGCCCAGATCTTGATCCCTCTCAGTATTACTACACACTCAAGTCATGGAGGTTCCATTAAAATGAGCAGTGGATGTTTGGGTAGGATCCCTGGGATTCTCTTGAGAATGAGCTGGGGAGGACTGCATCTTGAAAGAATGGTTTAGAACTGAGGGAATGGGAAGGGCCCCAGCTGCACCACAGTGTATCTCCTTGTCCCCAGGGGCGGGGGCAGTGTCTGTGGCTATTTAGATCTTGGCCACTCAGTCTGTAGGGTTTTCAGTTTTCTCCTCCTAGGGTGAGTTTCCAAAGATGATTGCTTCACCTCAGGCCATCTTATTGGCTTTCTAAGAATCTTTAAATCAAATTAGTTGGACTAGATGACATCTAAGAAACAGCTAGGTGGTGCATTGAGGGGGCATCTGGGTGGATAAGATTCTAGGCCTGAAATTAGGAAGACCCAGGTTCAGACCTTTACTATCTGTGTGACCCTGGACAAGTCACTTAACCTTTTTGCCTACAAAACAGTTTGCTCCTCGTTCTTTCTTTTGGGTCAGGCTGGAAATTGTCAAATCCTTCTTCCATGTGCTAGTCTGTAATGGTTTATTGTGAGGATGGAAGGGAATCTCCAGTGCAGTACCCCTGGGATTGCACTTGACCTTCATGTCATTTGACATTTTCTTCCACATCCTGGATAAAGGTATCAATTTCCCACTAATCCGGGGAGAAAATTTGTAACTCAAAATCTGGCGGAAACGAATGATGTAAATCAGAAGTTAATAAAACATTAAAAAAAAAAAGAAATGGAAGAGGCATTTGTCTGTTCTGACCTTTGAGTTAAACAAATCAATGTCAAAACCACAAGATGGGAGAAGAATGGATAGACTGCTGTTTGAAAAAGAAATGGGTGCCTCAATGGACCCCAAGCTTGGTATGGACCAACAGGGGATGGTGGTAGCCAAGACCAATGGAAGTAATTTGGGGCTGCATTAAGATAAGCTTGCTCTGAGAGTTCCATTGTACCCCCTTGTGGTCAGATGATTTTTGAATTATCCTGCTCAGTTTGGGGGCTCTGGTTAGGAAGGAAATTGATAAATTGTAGAGTATTCAGAGGGTAGCAACTGAATGGTAAAAGGCCTTGGTTCCTTGCCATCTGAGACTCTGGTTTATCTCAGAACAGAGCACACTCGGGGCAATGATGGCACCTTCCAGTCCTCATGGGGCTGTCAGAGGGAGGCAGGATTAAGGCTGCTCTGCTTGGACCCTGAGGGTAGAGTTTGAAGCAATGGAACAGAATCTTCCGGAGGCAGTCAGGGTTGGTGTTAGAAAAAAAATCACAAAAATCCCTTCTATTAGAGATTCAAAAGCTGGACTTTGGAGGTAGAAGATTCCTTCTCTTGTTTGTCCTTTGTTTTTGAAGAGGACCAGTGACATCACAGGGGAATGTCTTGACTTGTGTGTGAGTTGAATTTGAGTGAGGCAGAGTTACACAGTGGTAACCTCACTTTCTCTTCTAGTCATCAAAGTCCAGTGGCAGGACAAAAGTCAGCATGCAGTGGGTGACCTCAGTGCCTTTAATCCAAGCTCTGTCAGCACACAGTGGGTGACCTTGGTGCCTTTGATCCAAGCTCCGAACAAACTCTAAGCACTCCACAGTGCCTATTTCAGCCACTTTCAGGGTCTTTGGAACAAATTGTTCTCATCACCCATTCTTCCAGGGGAGGTGTTCACATGCTTGGGGTAAACACCCCCAACTCACCAATGGGTTTGAGACCTGTCCCTTACCCTCAGCCTGGTTTAGCCCATCTGCCAAGATGGTTTTGCTGTATGTGGCCTCTATGTAGGCTACAGCTTCTTGGAGTCACAGGTGAGAGGTGGGTGAAAGGTAGACTCCATGGGTGGATTAGCAGCCCTCACTCCAGAGGGGCTAGTCCTCCCTGACCACCACACACAACTGAAGTTCTCTTACAGATGTGGAAGGAATCCTTGTTCATGTTTAGTTTGGACAGAATGGCCCCTAAGGGCCTTGTGATCTTGAATGCAGCCTGACAATGGGATTCTGCCTTGTAACTGTGAGCTGTTCCTTTTTCATAGGTTTGCTTGGGAGGTGACATGGGACCAGACACTTCTGGGATCAGTCACATGCATAATTAAGAGTATAGAAATCTATCCTTATTCTGGGGCAGTTGAGAACCACTTTTGAGCAGGGGAAGGTCACTCATATTCCTAAAGATGATTTCAGCAGCTGTGTGGAGACTGGAGTAGAGACAGGGAGAAAAATGTAGTGGAAGCTGGAAGGCCAGTTTTGGGGGACAGTATTGTAATCTGGTTGTTAAGTAACAAATCCCAAAGACTTCTGGTCTACCTTGGCGAAGAAGAGAAAGTGCTTAGAGAGGTAGAGAATGAAGGGAGAAGATGCTAGAGACAGGAAGGACAGCACAGCAAAATTGCAAATGCCCAGGGATGAGGACCCAAATTGGGATGTTTTGTACTGGGAGGGGAAATGAGGGAGGCAGAACCCAGAGGAATTGTGGAGGAAGGGTCATTATGCCTTGGACATTGATCGTCCCTTTCACAGTGAGGCAGAGGGAAAGGTCCAAGATGAACCTGGGAGTTTAAGCCGAATTTCCATTCTTCTAGGTAGCTGGATGGTAGGATGGGTCAGGAGGTCAGGAAGACCTGAGTCCAAAATCCAACCTCAGGTTCCTATCTACTGTGGGACCCTCAGCAAATCACTTACCCTCTGTTGACCTCAGTTTCCTCATCTGTAGAATGGGGATAATAATAGCATCTACCTTCCAGAGTGTTTGTGAGGCTAAAATAAATTAATATTTGTAAAACCCTTTGAAAATTTTAATGAGCTTATGTAAATGATAGCTATGGAGCTAGATATTTATCTCTTGGATTCTGTCCAGATCCTGACTGTGCCCGAGGGTCACGGACTTGATGTTACACATTAGCTGGTCCAGTGGAGAGAGTTCTGGTTTTGCACCTTCCTGCAGATCCTGCCTCAGACTGCACTGGCTTCCTGATTCTGAGAGAGCCACGAAGCCTCACTTTTCTCATCTTTCTAATGGAGAGAATATGATGCCCGCGGGTGCTCGCAGTGCTTGTCAGAGTTTTTATGAGGTTCAGATGAGATGCCGCACACCAAGTGCTTTGTGAGCTCTAGCAGTAAGAGTGGTGTGTGCCAACAAGTGCCCATGTTGTTTTCATTGTTACTAATGACTATTACTGCTGCTGCTATTCTACCTTCCCCCCACCCCTCCCCACCACCACCACCCCCCCCCGCTGCCACCACCCACCACCACCTCCACTTCTACTACTAACCAAAGTGACCAAATTAGTCTTCTGCTAATACCTAAAGTTCTTCTCATGTTCATTGAGGAGAATCAGGAAAGAGCCCATTAACTTCGGAGTTGAATGCCCCTGGAATTCCTTTCTTGGAAACACTCCTTGCTACCGTAACAGCCCTCAGGGAAATCAGAGAACTGTGCTACTAAATTACAGGTCCACCCTTTCTAAGAATAGCTGCCTCTATTTCTTCAGGCGAGTTTCTTAGACAAGGCGATTTTTCATTCCTTTTCCCTCCAAGGTGGTCTCATGTTTCATTGCCACTTTTCAAATTAAACTTAGAGCTTAGTCCTGAGTGTTCTTGGGCTCGCTCAGCCGCTCACGAAGGAAGCTCCATTCTTTAATGCTGCTCCTGTATTCCCTGCAGCAGTATCTTAAGAGAATTAAGAGCATTAGGAAGTCGTGGTCGGGAGCCCACTGACTCCACACGACCTGATCCTGATGGATTGTGGAATGCATCTGTGTCCTTTGTTTCAGAGCCATTACCCGGCATCGTGTTTCAGCGTGTCCTTGGATTGTACCAAGGAAGAGAACATGATGTGGGGAGAGTGCAAATATGCACCCTGTGAGGCCCCCCTCCCCCCACACCGTTTTTTTCCTCTAAAGGTTGCATACTCATATCTAACCTGGATTGCTTAAGGTGGGTAGAGACTGTCCCTCCATCGCCTTTTGCCCTATCAGGACTCAATTTACAGAAAGACGTGGTCCCTGAGGAGTTGCTAATAGTAGGCACCTTGCTGAGAACAATTTCATGACCATAGCTCTTCTGTAGACAGGTTAATGGAAGTGCTTCTCTTGCTCAAGGACTTGCTGAATAAAGGCCTAGAAAAGCCTTCTCTCTGCCTTAGGGCTGCAGGCTGCTTGACACCCCTGTCTTCCTCCTCACATATTCTCTGTTTGTGGCAGGTTATATTCCTTTCTGAAATGTACCTGGTGATTTCTAGTCTCCATGCCTTTGATCAGTCATTCCCTACTCTTGGAATGCCTCCTTTTCCACCTCAACAATGAAAATCCTCCCCTCCCTTTGAGGCCTGCACAAATGTCCTTTCTGGGAAGCCTTCCCTTCCTTGTCTCCTGTAGCTGGAAGTGAATTAATTACTAATTAATTTGGAATCTTATGGCTCCTTCCCATTCCTTTTAGGAACATGAAATTTCATGTTCTTCTTGGATTCATGGTTGTTTGTATCCATATTTCATGTTCTCATGAGATTGCTAGCCCTGTGAGGAGAGGAACTGTGAGCTATTCATCTTCTGTCCCTCCATGGGTCCTGGTGTCATCCCCTAATAGGTGATAGTTTGATGTTTATAGAATTCATGGAACTGATTCTTCTTAAAGGCAGGAACTCATTTTAAAGTAACTGATGCCTGTCTTCCCTATCTCAGTGCTAACAGGAAGCCAAAGATGACTTGGGTCAGTCCAGATAGAGGTCACTGATAATGTTCCTGCCAGTTTTCTATGTTTCTTGGTAGAAAAGGTTGGTTTCTGGAGTGGAAGAGGTTAGGAAGGAGGGAGATGATGAAGCATTTATGATTGGGCTTTCATTCCCATGTGACCCTGCCATTATGTTTAAGTAGCAAATGTAGTTGTCAGCCCTTTAGCATTTTAAGTATTTAAGGGACATTGAAAAGCCAGCCACTTTGTAGAGTCCCAAGAGTAGCCCGGATTTCTCAGGATCATAGGAGGGGCCTCAGGGGTCTTTAGCCCAGTCCCCTTGTTTGATAGACAAAGCAGCTTGGTCTCAGAGAGTTCTGAGCTGTGCCCAAGATCTAAGTTTCTAAGTAGCAGAAGTAGGCTCTGAGGTCTGGTCCTCTGTGAGGCCATGCCTGGAATGCTCTCCCCCTTATGTTGTCTCCTGTAAGTCCTAACTACAGTCTCATGGTTTACAGGCAGCTTTTCTCAGTCCTTCTATTCTTCGTTCCTCCGTCTTAGCTGATTTCTTGTTTGTCCTGTCTGTAGCTTGTTTGCACATATTTGCTTTTTTTGGTCTTCCCCATTAGACTGTGAGCTCCTTGAGGGTAGGGAGTATATTTACCTTTCTTTGCATCCCTGGGGCTTAATGTAGGAGGCACTGAATTTATTGTGTCAATGACTTAGCCCCTCTGGGTCTGAGTAACTTAAGTTAGTTGGCTTATAAGGGTCATACTTTCTGTTTGGTCAGCATTTATTAAGTGTTTACTGTGTGCCAGGCCCTGTGGTCTCTAGTGATGTAGATTCCCAGGTCATTCTGTAATACTGGATTTTCCAGAGAAGGCAACAGCTTGTCTTGCTAAAGGAGGTTCTCTCACTTGGGAGTTCCTCCACCCACCATAGGCCTGATGTTTAGCACTGCAGTGCCTAGGTCAGTCATGACTGGGGGGTAGTTAGACCATGGAGGCAATCTTCCTAAGAAGACAGTGGGAAGGATGGCTAGGTGGCATAGTGAATAGAACACTGGCCCTGGAGTTAGGAGGACCTGAGTTCAAATCTGGCCTTAGACACAAGACAAAAACTAGCTGTGTGACCTGAAAGTCACTTAACCCCAATTGCCCTCCAAAAAGCAAAAAAAAAAAAAAGACAGTGGGAAAGAGGGATGAGCTTGATAACATCTTGGCACTGGGTTTGTGTTTGATATTGAGATCTGGTTGGCAGATACCAGGTGTTAGTGTTTCAAGTCATTTTCCCTCAAGATTGTTTTGGGCACCTACTAAACTGCTTAAGAAACCTCTTCCTTTCCTCCCCTCTCCTTCCCTCCGTCCTCCTCTCCTCTCCTTCCCTTTCTTCCCCTTTCCTTCCTTTTCCCCTTCCTTCTTTCCATAATGACCTATTTCACAATGTTATTATCTTGACGCCAAATTGACCTCTGTATCCATCCTCACTCCCTTTTCTTTGCTGTGGTCCTTTCTTTTCAGTTGCCTACTGGAGCACTCCACCTTAAATGAACAAATCTCTCCTAATGCACCTCCTCCTTCCCAGGTGTCCATTTCTGTTAGTGGTGCCATCATCTTCTTGGCCAGCCTGGTTCAGAGGTTCAGAGATTTAGAGCTTGAAGGGACCTTGGAGGTAATTATACAATCACCTCTTTTTAAAATTCAGATGTGGCTCCCACCCAGACCCATACTATCAACAGTCACCACCATCATGAAGCTGCCCATATCTGTGAGCACTGCCAAGTGGCAGGAGGCATTTGATTTTACATGATTTTGTTTTAATTTTTAAACAAATAACATAACCATGTGTTTTCCTAATGGATCAGCTGTGCTGTGGGACAAGTGAAGTTGCCTTAAATCTTCATTTTTCCTTCTGGCAGATGTCTGGCATCTTCTAATAAAGCATCAGTGAAGCCTTTTCGTGATTTATGGGAAGTGGTTGCTGCCCATCTAATTCACAGAGACATCCATGTACATGAACTAGTGCAATACAATGCAGATCTCCTCTTTCTTTATACCCAGTGCCCCATCTCACCTTCATGAACACTTGATTCAAAGGTAAAGGAAATAGGAAGTGGGCTGATGTCCCAGTTTTCAGAGAGGAAAAAACAAAAGGAGATTCCTCAAATCAATGATTTTGAAATCTATCCCCAGAAACATTCTAGAATCGATGGCTGAATGGATAGTTTGTGGACGTTTTGAAAGGACAGTAGAAGTAGTGATCCTTGGAAGCTCACATGGGTTCACTGAGAATAAATCATGGCAGACCAGCAGGTTGCATTTTATGATGAGATAATTTGTAGATCAAGGATATTGATTGAAGCCCTCAGAGAGTCTAGGAATTCAAGTGACAAACAATTCAAGGAGATTTGAAACCCCAGAGAAAGAGAAGGCTAAACACTCCCAGAAAGGAAGTATTTGCAGTATATTCATGAGTAAGCAAGGATTAAGCCTTCCCCACTCCTCTTCTTTCTAGTGCCGCCCTTCTGTTATTCTCTCTTCTCTATGTAGCTTGCTTTTGATGTATATTGGTTTTCATGCTGTCTCCTCTACCGTGTTTCCCCGATAATAAGACCTATCCCGAAAATAAGCTCTCCCCTTACTGTGTAAGATTCCTCTAAAATAAGCCGTCCCCCGAAAATAAGCCCTATTGAGATTGCTACTGTAGTGAAGGTGATCCCCTGCGCTACA
>NW_027185872.1:1887956-1899688 GCF_028583685.1 Petaurus breviceps papuanus
GGTGGCCTGAGGGGAGACAAGCACCTGAGAGTGGATCCTGGCCTGAAGAACTGTAGGTCATCGAATGCCAGGAGCAAACAGAAGTCTGCACACAACATTCGTCAGTTTGACCAAGGCCTTTGATTCTGTCAGTCCTATAAGCTTGTGAGAGACCATGGTGAAGTTTGGTTGCCCAGAGAAATTCATGAGTATTGTGCGTCAGTTCCATGAGGGCATGCTTGTCTTGGTTCTGGATAATGGACGATGCTCTGGTACCTTCCCAGTCACCAGTGGAGTGAATCAAGGCTCGGTACTTGCTCTTATGCATCATGTTTTCGGCAATTTTGTCAGATGTCTTCAACGAAAATAAGAACAGCTTCAGCTTTAGTGACCACACTGATAGTAAATTATTTAACTTAAAAAAGTTACAAGAAAACAGATTCTTCACCACCCAGCACTGCAATATCCACATATGGAACCTCATTTACAGCCAATGGAGGCATTTTTAATGCCTTGGGTAAGTTGGCGGCAGAATACTCTCCAGATACGGCCACATAGATGATGAGGTTGACACATGCATCGCCGAAGATAGCTCAGTGATTGGAAGGCTCTGAAGCAAAGTGTGGGAGAGGGAGGTATCAGGCTGCCTACCAAACTGAAGGTCTACAGAGCCGTGGTGCTGACCTCATGTCTGTGAAACCTGGACAGTCTGCCAGCGCCAGGCCAAGAAACGGAATTGCTTTTGTTTGAATTGTCTTAGGAAGATTCTGAAGATCACCTGGCAGGATAAAGGGACCAGACACCGAGGTCCCTTCTTGAGCTGAACTGCCAAGGATTCAGATTCTACTGCAGAGAGTGCAGCTCTGATGGGCTGACCATGTTGTTCAAATGTCAAATGTACGTTTGCTATTTTATGGAGAACTCACACGAGGAGCGTGTGCACACACACAGAAGTCAGAAGTGGTGATACAAAGACTCTCCTAAGGTCTCT
The DNA here is from genome assembly GCF_028583685.1 of Petaurus breviceps papuanus. NCBI lineage: Eukaryota > Metazoa > Chordata > Mammalia > Diprotodontia > Petauridae > Petaurus > Petaurus breviceps. The sequence continues at coordinate 1,888,927 of NW_027185872.1, forward strand.
CTGAAGAACTTTGGAATCAATTGCAAAGGACCTCTGAGCACAATGTGCATGCATCGAAGGAGAAGCTGTGCTCTATGAATGAATCAGAATTGTAGTAGCTCAAAAGAAACAAGCGATGGGCAGATTTAGAGACATGTCCACTCCAAACGTTTATGTGGCCTCTTGGTGCCCATGCTGAGGCAGAGCCTGCCAAGCTTGGATTACTCTGACCAGTCACAGTCAGACACACTGCACTGTGACTCCAACAAAGCGATGTCATTTTGGTTCTTTTTGATCATGAAGGACAACGACTAATGCATCTTCTCAGTGCCCAATAGCTGTTTGTTGAGTTGAACTACGTAGAATATGGAGCAGGATATTTCTTCCCTGTAGTATTGTTGTTGAGTCATTCATTGGTGTCTGACCCTTCGTGGGCCATAGCACACCAGACCCTTCTGTCCTCTGCTACCTTTTGAAATCTGTCTAATTTCATATTCAATGTTTCCATGACACCATATCTATCTCATCCTCTGCTGTGCCCTTTTCCCTTTAATCTTTCCCAACGAGACCTGTTTTCTCATTGTGTGGGTCTTCCAGTGAATAGCCTTAATGAATTTTTTTCAGTTTGGATTGATTTTATCTTCTTGCTGTTCAGGGCACTCTCAGAAGTCTTGTCCAGCACCACAATTCAAAAATGTCCATTCTGTGGTGCTCAGCTTTCCTTATAAGTCCAACTCTCACAGTACACATTGCTCACTGGAAAAACTGTAGCTGCAACTATACATACCTTTGTCAGCAGACTGACATCTCTGCTTTTCAGTATGCTGCCCAGATTTGCCATAGCTTTCCTTCCAAGGAGCAAGTGTCTTTTGATTTCATGGCTGCAGTCATCATCTGCAGTGCTCTTTGAGCCCAAGAATGTAAAATCTGACACTGCTTCTTTTTCTTCTCCTTTGATTTACCAGGAAGTGAAGGGCCCAGCTGCCAAGATCTTCTTCTTTTTTATGTTAAGCTTCAATTCAGCTAATGCACTCTCCTTTGTCACCCTCATCAGGAGACTTGTTAATTCCTCTTCACTTGCCACCATCAGACTGATAGCATCGACATATCTGAGATGGTTGGTATTTCTCCTGGCGGTCTCAATTCTGGCTTTTGATTTGTTCAGCCTGGCTTTTTGTATGATGTACTCTGCGTAAAAGTCAAATAAAAAGGGTGACAATGTATCTTTCTCCTTTTCTAATCTTAAACTAATTAGTTGTTTCATGTTTGAGTCTCCTGTTACTGCTTGCCCACATACAGGAGACAAGTAAGATGACTCAGTGTTCCCATCTTGGGATCCACACAGTCCAAGGCTTTCATGTAGTCAATGAAGGAGAAGTAGATGCTTTCTGGAACTCCCTTACTTTGTCCCTAATCCAGCAGAGGTTAGCAATTGGGTCTCTAGTTTCTCTGCCTCTGAAAACCATCCTGCTCTTCTGGAGCCCAAAGAATCTTATGCACAACATTGCTGGTCTGGAAAATGAGCATAATTGGTTGGTGAGTTGACTATTCCTTGGCATTACTCTTTTTTTGGCCTGGGATGTAAACTGATCTTATCCCATCCAGTGGCCACTGTGGAGTTTTTTACATTTGCTGGCATGTTGAGTGCAGCTTTTTAACAGTGTCATCTTTTAGGGTTTTAAAAAGCTCAGCTGGAATTCCATCCACTAGCCCTATTGTTAGTAATGCTCAAGGCTTCTTTGTGAGGGTAGGAGTTGGGATGCATAGATAATCACAGCCTATGTGGGCTATGCTTCTGTCTCATTATCTCATGATAATCAAGAGAAATATTTGGGAAGCACAGTTTCTTTTTTTTTAATTTTTTAATTAATCTGTTTGTTTCCTTTTAGTTTATAGGATTCAATTCCACAATTCCTTGAGTTTCACATTTTTCCCCCTTCCCCCCCCCCCCCCCCCTCCCATGGTGGCATATAGTCAAGTATAGGATCTGTAAATACTTTCACATTACACATTAGTCAGGTTATAAGGACAGATTGTACCAGCTGGAATGAAAAATGGTAAAGAGGAAACAAAACCAAACAAGAGAAGGAAAAAGATCAGGTATTTTGCTTCCATCTGGATATAAACTCAGTTCTTTCTAGTTCTTTCTCTGGATGCACATATTTCCCTCCATCATGAGTCTTTTGGGATTGACCTATATCACTGCATTGCTGAGAAGAGTCCAGTCTATCAAAGTTGGTCATCACACATACGTTGTGTCTGTAATTGTGTACAAGTTTCTCCTGGTTCTACTCTTCTCACTCAGCATCAGTTTGTTTAAGCCTCTCCAGGTAAATATGAAGACCATCCGCTCCTCATTTCTTATAGCACAATAGTATTCCCTAACATGCATATACCACAACTTGTTCAGCCATTCCCCAGTTGATGGGCACCCCCTTAATTTCCAATTCTTGAAAGCACAGTTTCTGACATAGTAGGTGCTTACTAAATGCTTATTCTTCCCTCCCCTTTCTCCTCCACCATCTTTCCCTCAATAGAATTTGTAAGCCCATTGAGGTCAGGTACCGTCTGTTTTTTTGTCTTTGTCTGCTCCATGCCCAACACAGTGCTTACCACATAGTTGGTACTTAATATATGCTTGCCCATTCACTGAACAGTTCACCTCCCCTGGGCACCAGTGGCAGTGCATGGTGGTCATGCCAGATTTCTCAAGTCTAGAAATGCCTGTTAGGGCACTTTGCCTTTCTGCCAGAGATTCAAGGCTTCTGAAGGCAGGAAGGGGAATGCTTTCCCCAGAGGAACTCGTGGCTGTTATTTGTGCTGGAGGCTAAGGAGCCCAGGTACATCCTTCCTGCTGGTGTCTTCTTCTTTTCCAAGGCTCCTGCTACTGAGAGAAATCCTGACCTGGCTACTGGTCACTCCAGGAGGGGGTTAACCCATTTTTAACCTGAGAGAGACAGTCTTCAGCCTTTGCAGTGGTCAAGCATGTAAGTTAGAGAGGAGGCTAAGAGGGACCAGGTTCTGCTGGCTTTCACTGTCACCACGCATGACCTAAAGTCCTTCAGAACCCTGAGATGGTGCTGACTTTGATCTGTGCTGAGATATGTCCTGGCCAGCATGGCTTGAAGTGATCGGGCATTTTCCTATAGAACCATCTCTTTTTTGGCTGAGGAGCTGCTAGCTCACTTGTAGAGGAAACCATCCTCTGAAGTCAGATTTCCTGTTCTTGAAAGCCAGCTTGGAACACTCTGCTGGCATTAGATGCTTGGCCCAAAGTTGGGGAGCCTCAGACTCACCAATGATCAAAATTAACCCGCCATAGCAATGTGGCCCAAGGTGCAGATTTTTCAGCTGGACTTGGGTCCAGTGCTTGAATCCAGTGCTCATTCACTGTTGCCTTAGACACATCACTTCCTCAAATTATCCATCAGTAAATTGGGAATCTTAATCATCACCATAGGGCCTTCCCAGGGTGTTTATGAGGGAGGGGCTCCATAACCCTTAGTGGCATTGAAGGCCCCTTCCAGTTCAAATCAGTGCCATTCAGGCTATTGTGTAACAGAAAAGTGATCTGTGGTTGTTAGGTTGATAATGGCATCCAGAGAGACAAGGCGCCCAGAAGCATCTCCTTGTCTCAAATGGAAAATCCCAGGACCTTTGTTTTTCATGCTTCCTCTTCCTCTATTTAACATAGACAATTAGTCTGCTGCTCTCATCAATCTAAATTTCCCCTCACAATGACTGGTCCTGTGTCCTGGGCCCCAGCAGGCTAGCCTTAGACCTTTTTGCTTTATGACTTTGGATCAGGATTTATTTTAACTCACATGTTTATTTCAGCCCCAGGAGCTTTCCTGGCAGCAGGATGGGTCACTAAGATTCTCTGCAGAAACACTTTTCACTCCGAGCTCACTCAGAGCCTCCTACCAGAAGGGTCATGCCCGGCTGGGCCCATGTTGCCATGCTCTATCTACAGTGAGCTGTCCCAAATTCAAATGTAATTGGGGAGTGTTTAACAAAATCACTAAAGGAGATAACAGTATGGGGAATGTTTTAAATCAAAGTCCACATGTGGCTGCAGGGATCTTTACATACACACTCATGGCCCTGCTTTCTACTCGGGTTTGATATAACCCATGTGTTACAAAGAGCAGGCATTTAATGATGGCTTGCTGATTGAATGCTAGCACCAAAGACAACCTCCGTATATGCAGCAAGGAATTGTGAGGCATCTGCGTGTGTATGTGGTTGTGATTGTGTAGCATAGTGCTGTGGCCTTCCAACTGACATCACAAAGCTCTGGCATCACAACTCTCCCCGGACGTTCCCCAGCAGTGTGACCACCTTTCATTGTCAGTTTACTCATCAGAAAAATGGCGACCCTACTGCCGGTGAGTGTTGTCATGAGCTCAGGAGACTTTCTGAGGATGGGTGCCTGTTCAGTGAGGAGCAGGAAGCAGGTACCTCTAGAGGTCCCATACCAAGCACTTGGCCCCCTTGGAAGCACCGTTTCAATGTCAGCTGTTATGTAAATAGTCTTATAATTGCAGTAAGCCATCTCACAGATAAGGAAACAGACCCAGAGAGTTGAAGTGAGTTTCCCAGATGGCCAAAGCTGCTGAGTGTCTGGGGCAGGGTTTGAAGCCAGTATGTCCTGACTTCATCTGGCCCTCCAGTCAGGCTACTGTACTGCCTCTAAATGAACCTGCTTCCTGCTCCTCAGGACAGGTATTAATACCTGAACAGGCAAGTGCTCAGGTGTTCTGGCCAGCGCAAGCAAGCGTGCATCCTTGGAAGACACGTTGCAGAGGAAGGAGACAGGCATGGAGTGGGGAAGGATCTGAGGCTGTCCAGAGTACCCAGATGCTGCCTTATGGTGGGTGTGACAGTGATGCTGTGTCCTCAGAGACTGTCTGAGAAGCATGAACAAAACTCCCAGGCTGGGAGGCAGGAAGAAGGAGCAGTCTGTTAGTGGAGGGGGAGGTCAGGGCAGTCATGGATCCATCCAAATATTGACCTTCACCTTCCCTGTCCTGGCTGTTGATTGGTCCTGTGGGCCACTGGGAGCTATGGTCAGCACCTGGCTTGCCCCCCCTGGCTCTGAGTTCTCTTTTGCCTTGAGGGTTGGGCTGTTGCAGCTTCTTCCTGGGGAGCTTCACTTGACAAAGGCTTTCTAGTACTGGCCAGGAGTTGGAAGAAATTCCTGCACTGAGTAAATTTTTCTGGAAATAGATTTGTTATTCTGCAGGCTCCTAAACCTTGCTGAAGAAGCTCAGCTTATTCTGGCTGTGGGGTCTTGGATGGGGCCTTCTTCCATCTGCCTCTAGGATACTCTCAGCCATTCAGACTGGTTTCATGAGCACTTCATTTTAGCTGCCCTTGGAGTGTGTGGAGGAGCAGGTGGATTCTGGCAGCTGCCCGAGGCTGCAGAGCTGCTGCTGGGATGGCTCCGTGTGCTGGCCCCAGGCCATTTTGTCCAGAAAGCCATTTTTAGTGGATTTTAGGGCCCCACTGTTCCCTTTTTGCTCAAAGCCAAAGCTTTGGTATTTGACCACTTGGACAAGCAGTATGGCTTCAAAACAAAAGCCACAATACCGTCTCCTGTGCTCAGCCGAGCAAGCTTGGGACTGGTGTTGGCTCAGACATGTAGCTCATTCACTGGACAGCTCCTTCACTTCTCCCTCTTCATGAGGGATGAACAGATGAGGAAACTGAGACCCAAGGAAGGCCAATGACTTGCCCAGGGACATACTGGTATGTGTGAGAGGTGACATTTGAATCTAAGCCCTCCTACTCTGAGCCAGGGTGCTCTCCATTGTTCTGAGCTTGGCTTTGCACCTGCTATCTCACTGAGCTTCAGCATAGCCAGAAGGGCAAGGGGCTCCAAGCATCCAGCTTTACTGATGAGGAGACAGAGCATGGAAGAAAGCAAGTGATTTGTCCAGGGTCATTCAGTCAGTCCTTGTCTGGGTAGGCTTTGAAATCTTCCTGATTCCAGCACATCACATGGCTAATTACTTGGTGAGAGAATCCTGTCCTTATGTATTGTGATCTCTCCTCTCCCTCTCCCCTTCCTCTCCCTCCCTCCCTCCCTCTCTCTCTCTGTCTCTCTCTCTCTCTGTCTGTCTCTGTCTGTCTGTCTGTCTCTCTCTCTTTCTCTCTCTTCCCCTCACCCTCTTTCTCTCTGTCTCTGTACTTGTATCTATATATTCTCTCTATATACACATATGCATACACATAAAACACATATGTATATATGTATATGTAGTATATATGTATTGGTGTATGCACACATTGATGTATGTGTTCTGTGTTCTGTATTGTGACATATACACCCCGTGTATGTGTATACACGTGCATGCATCTATAACATACATATACACATTCATATGCATATCGTCTGCACATATGTAGGTAACAGATGCGAGATTGAGGGTTCTTCTGAAAAGAGTTGCCTGTTTAATTTGCTTTCTACTTAATTGAGCCTTTGGCAGAGTGGGCTACCTGGGGTTTTCTCTAAACCCTGTATGGGAAGTTCAGCAGGGTGGGCTGGGGGTGGTTTCTGAAGGCTAAGCATTGGAGTCCCTTGGAGAAGTGGGCAGCTGTGTGCAGTCCCTTCGTGTCCCCCCCATCTAGGGCAGAATTCATGTGTGGCTTTCTCTCTCATGCATAATGAGGCAGGAAGTTAAAATAGGAAATCTTAGTCAACCTGACTTTTGGAGGGAATTTAGGGAAGGTAAATGAGATTATGCAAAATTCCTTTGGCTCAGGGCAGAAGTGATGTGCCCTGAGGAACGCTGAGGTTTTTTCCAGTGACTTGCTGGGGGCTGCACCTGGGGGGGGGCAGTGGGTGATATCTGTAGGACTGGAGGAGAGAGGGCTGCCCAGTGACCTGGAAGCCACTTCCATGTGGTTCTGCTTTATTCGTTAGAGACTTCCTATGCGTATTTGGAGCCTGGCTGAGACTTCTAAGACCACAAAGCTGAGCCCAGTGTGGGCAAGGAGTGGTTTTAGAAGCTAATTTCCACAGCATGGTATCCTGGAGAGAACACGGGTTTGGGATGCTGATGACCTGGGTGCGAATCTCGCTCCTGTGCCTTTGGGCCCTGGGAGCAGGAAAATGTGTAAGGAGCCCTCTCAACAAAGCCCCTCTCACCTTCAAGCTGATCTCCTTTAGACGTGGAGTGGTCTGGGATTTGGGGATTTGATGCCTGCTGAGCGGAGCTGAGAATGGAGCAGTGAGGGCCTCCCCCAGCCGCAGCCTTCCATCCCTTCTGGCTGCCGTCTCCTTGCCTGTGGATGGGGGCTTGGCTGACTGATGGCTGCTGCTTCTCCAGGTCTGAGTCCATGAGTCAGTGTTGGGTAAAAGGCTGTAGCTGGCATTCATGGGATCCTGGCTGGAGAGCTCAGGACGTGACTCTAGAGCTGAGAAGGCCACGAGGGGGCGCCACAGTGCATGGAACCCCCAACTTGAAGGCAGGAGGTCCTGAGTTCAGATCTAGCTTCATACATCTAGCCGTGTGACCCTGGGAGAGTCACTTCACCGCTGAGGCCTCAGATTTCTCCTCTGTAAAGTGGTGTCATTTTTGTGTTTTGTAAGGGTTAAGGGGCTAGAAAGAGGCCTACCTCCCAAAGTATAATAGCTTCTGGACAGAATATCCCATGATCAGTCATGGCTGGAAATGTCTCTCAATCAGGGATTCTTAGCCTGGGGTTAATGCAGTTTTGGGGAAAAAAAGTGGATATTTAAAAAAATTTCTATGTTGGTTTCTTTTGTAATTTTCTGTATTTTATTTTGTGCATTTAAAAGCATTCTTTTTGCAAAGGCGTCCATTGGCTTCACCAGATTGCCTGCAGGGTCCCTGACACCTAGAAAAGGTTAAGGCCCTCTGCCTGGCTGGTGGTTGTACCTGCTGCTGTTTGTCCCTGGGGCTACCGATCTGCCATCTTTCACTATAACTACATTTGCTAAGAATAAATAAATAAAATCATACATTGAGTTAGCAGACTCCACAAGATATGGCAAGAATGGGCAAGTGTGTGCTGATTAAAAAAAAGCCCCCGATATAACACAAACACACAAAACTTATTGAAAAGGTTCTTGACATAGATTAATTACCTCCTCTTGCCCCTCACCCCCCAATTCTGCTTTAGCTTCCTTAAAATCATTCTTAAAACATTTTAAGAACTTTATGAAAGGAATTCTAGCTTCCAGTGGTTCTCTGCTGAGGTTCTAATTAGAAATGATTGGGTCTTCATGCCCCGTCAGTGGCTCACTTGGAAGATGAGAGGATCTTTTTGTGTCCCCTCACTGTCCATATTTTGGGAGACTCTTGATAACCTGGTACTTCGGGGAGAGCCACAGGGTGCATCCATTGGAATACTGTATCTGCAATTGCCAGCTTGCATATGCACCTTCTAATTGATATATCATTTGGAAACTAATCAAAATGTCTCCTCTTTGTTTTAGCCTTCTTGGACTAAGCCTGTTTGCCTTTGAGGTCTGCTTAATTTCATGATAATCCTTGAGGGAAGGAATGTGCTTTTGCATGGATTGAACAGCATGGAGGAAAATGTCAGCACTTGGCCAATAATGATGGTGATTAACCAGGGAAGGAATGTAATCTAGGAGGGGGAGGCAGTGGGGGGGGGGTGAGTAGGGCAGAAGCCCTGGGTTTTGTCCCAGGATGGTGCCACCATGGCTGCCATGCCTTCAGGCTCAGCTTGGTTAATGGGGTAACTTGCAATGCTCTTTCAAAGTTTCTGTCTGAGCCCAGAATGCAGGCTGCTTAATAAATATTGCAAAGCATCCATTGGTGAGTGTCTGCAATGACTTTCTGTTTACATCAGACATGGACTCCAAGGGAGAATGGCCAAAGGATCCCCTTTAAGCCAACAAAAGATACAATGCATTTCCTTATGGTTTTTCTTGATCTTGATGGGGCAAAGCAGACCCAGGATTATAGCCAGAGGGGATCTGTGAGGTCATTTTATAGTGTGTCCTGCAGGAGCCTGGCTCAATGAAGAGGTCAGACGCTCAATGAGTGATGAGCTTGGCAGTGACCCCTGGAATAAAGAGAAACAGAAAGTGTCCCTCAGTCCTGGGGGCTCCCATTCCCTACAGGGACAGCGGCAGAGGAGCAGTCAAGGGGCCTACAAATGCCAAGGATCACAGTTTTGAGACTGTTGGCAAATACTAACTTAACTCTTTGTAGCAACAAATGTGAGATTGAGTGACCATCAGTGGACATAGACTGCTGACAAACACAGTTCAGCCACATTTCCTGTGTCCCTCTCATTAGCATGTCAGCACCTATAACACAAGGCTTGGCATGCAGTAGGAGCTTAATAAATACTTGCTAATACAAAGACAAAAATGAAAACAGATCCTGTCCTCATGGAGCTTATGTTCTGTAGGGGAGAAGTAGCGAAAGGGAAGAGAAGAGGAAGGCAAAGAACAAAGGAGGGGAAGAGAAAAGGCGGAATATGCACCTGCCTTCTCTGCCTTCCTTTCTTCCCTCCCCATCCTAGCCTAGTCCCCATCCCCCCAGTCTCTATCCCTCTGTGTGTACACCCACGAACCCCTGGCCCAAAGGTGACCGATGGTAGAGCTTGGCGTCATCTCCAAAGAGTATCTATACTTATTTAAAAAAACAAACTTGTCCAATGAACATTTGTTAGCAATCAAATAATAATAGTATATAGTAGTTAATTATACAGATATAATATAGAATTACCATATATGCTTGTATGTGTATACACACATTTTGCACACATGTAAGCACATGTGATATATATCATATATACACATGTATGTTTATGTAGATCATACATATTTAAGGGATGTTACTTTTTTTCAGTCTATGGAAAGCATATATCCTTCATGATTAAACTGAAGTGCTTAATGAGATTGATACATTGCCTTTGCCCAAGCCCAACCCTTTCCTTCCTCTCTAGTCTGCAGTCTGGGAACCATTCATCTGATCCAACCTCCTCATTCTCTAGGTACAGAAATGGAGGCCCAGAGACCAGAATGGCTTTTCCTAGGGTCGTGGAAACAAGAAGTAGTTAGATCAGAACTTGAATTCAAGCCTTCTGACTACTCACACAATGCTTTTTCTACAAGCTGCACAAACTTCCCACAGCCTTTGCTTGTTCAGAAGTCATCACTGAATTTTTGGTTTACTTACTTCGCCTAATTCTTCCCACTGTTCTTGCCTAACTCCCCCAAACATTTTTTTAAGTCCTTACTATGTGCATTCCATGTTTAGCTTTTAAAACCGCCATTAAAACTCATTAGTGCCCCTGCTGGGGGTCAGGAGAGACGCTGGAAGGAAGGAGGGAATGTGGTGAGATCGGTGCTGTACCAGTGTGTACTTGCTGTCTGTATTGGCTGTCATCTGCTTCCGCTTCCCAAATAATTGGCTGTGGCTACTGAAGCCACCGTGGGCATGGAAAGTCCACCCTTGGTCTTAGCTGGCTTGGTTCTAGGCCTGTCCAACGTTTCCTGGAAACTCCAGACCGTTCCACTGTGCTCAGGATGTGAGCTCTTTGAGGGCAGAGACTCTGTTATTTGTTTGTATTTGTTCCATCAGCACAGTTCCTGGTGTGCATGAAGCCTTAATAAATACTCTGTCTCACTTTTCTCTGTCTAGCCATGTGTATGTTTGTGTATCTATATAGCCATGTGTATGTTTGTGTGTCTGCCTAGCCGTGTGTATGTTTGTGTGTCTGCCTAGCCGTGTGTATGTTTGTGTGTCTGCCTAGCCGTGTGTATGTTTGTGTG
>NW_027185872.1:1899788-1905362 GCF_028583685.1 Petaurus breviceps papuanus
TGCCTAGCCGTGTGTATGTTTGTGCGTCTGCCTAGCCGTGTGTATGTTTGTGCGTCTGCCTAGCCGTGTGTATGTTTGTGTCTCTGCCTAGCCGTGTGTATGTTTGTATGTCTATGCCATGCTTCTCTCCCCCATCTGTCCTCATCCATCTGCCTCTTTGTGTGACCATGACCGGGCTGTTTTCCTTGATAAGCTCCCCAAGGGCAGGGCTTGTTCCATCACTGTCTTTCTATGTAAGTGCCTAGCACGATGTCTTGCACCTAGTCTTGTTCTTACTTGTTTTTGGCCAGGAAAAATTGGGTAGGAAAGTGGGCTAATAGCAATGACTGAATATGAGATTATTGGGTTCTCTGGAGTGAATTTCCTCCTGCATCTTATTTATTCCATGGAGAATTTTCTGTGAAGGAGAGCAGTCACTGGGGAGGTTTCAAGAGCCTTCCCTCACAGGATGGGCAGCTCTTTCCTGGCCTACATTCAAGACAGATTCTGACGGAGTGGGGCGGGGCTGGTGGGAATGCATGTGGGTGGGTAGATAAAAATGAAAGAAGTAAAATATAAATCAGCTTCCAAGGAAATTTGCAATAGCATTCTTACCTGAAGGAGAAGCTTTGTCTGCCTCTCCAGCTCCTACCCATTGTTATCTGGTGACAGGCGTCAGTGTTCTCTCCTGAGGCATGGTCCCAGGCTAAGATCGTCTCACCTTAATTATTCAACACATAATCTGATGCTGCACTGAGAACAAGGCCTTCTGGATAACTGTCTCTCATGCAATTCTACGGCACATTGCCCAATACCAGGAGTGTACGAGGAAGGAGAGTGTCTGCTGCAAGACAGAGTTTTGATATGATAATGCTTTGGATGCAGGTGCGCCAGTAGGACTGAATATAAGTAAGCCTATTTTGTTTTACTTGAAGCAGATTTTGATTATGGAAATTAGGATATGATTATGAACTGAGATACATGTGTATGCATGTCTTAGGTTAAGTTTTCATCCACTATTTATTATGCTTTCTTGGGCATCCTTCCCATGAGACCTTGCTGGGATCCCAGGATGATAAGGTAAACTTGTGTTCTCATCAATAAGGTGACTTCCTCGATTCCTAAGAGCCCAGCCTGTCCATGCCCTTGAATCCTATGTGACTCCAGTCCATGGCCTTCTGTCTGGTGTCCTGTAAGGGCCAACCCAGTGTGATGGGCACTCTTCTCTCTTCTCTCGATGTTGGTACTGATGAAATCATGTTGTGAAATCATATTGTTGAAATCACTGTGTGTGGATGGTGCCAGGTTCCAAGATTCAAAAAAATTCCAAGATTCACATCAGATTACATATCACAAAGGACCACTATGGGCAGTTCCCAGATGATAACATGGGAGTGTTAACTCAGAGAATGGAAATTTCCAACCCTCTGCAATGGAAACAGGAATTTAATATGGTAGCCTCAATTTATGTGTGTGTATACACACATATGTACGTATGTATATATGTATTGAAGTGCCCACCAGAAATTATATACCAAAGCCCCCTCAAACCTGCTAGAGGAGACCCATACTAGGTTCCTTGGAAACCACCTAATAGGCTCCAATAGTAAAGAAATGTTTCACCTGTGTTGCTAAAACATGCCACAGATTCCCATGGATTCAGGTCTGTTTCGCTTCAGTAGAAATAATACTAAGGCTTTGTTTCATTAGGAATAATGCTGAGAATGCTTTGCTTCAATGGGAATAATACTGAGAAAGCTTTGCCTCAATAGAAACAATGCTAACCCCTTAGAAACGTATTCTGTTGCTAGCAATCACATTGTCTATAAAATTATGTCTAACAGAAAGCTCGGTACTGTCTTTCGGTCTGAGAGGCAGTCCCGGTCGGTTAATAAACACTCCTATCAAATTATAATTGGCCTAGCCGTCCTGTTATATCTTGGTGTCCACTACAGTATGTATGTATGTATGTATGTACGTATGTATGTATGTATGTATGATGTATGGTCTTAACAAATTGCTCCAAAGTTTTGATATAATTAAATTTGAGTTTATTTCCAACTGTAAAAGTTGGATGTTTTGAATTTGCAAGGGTATATTGAGAACACCAAACATATATCATACTCCATTATAAACTATTGAATCTGACTGCTATTATGATGATGAATTCACTTGAAAAATTAATCTTACGTCATGAACAGCTTTCAAATGGCTCATTAAAACTTATACCATGTTTGTAAGTGGGATTATAAAACAAGCCCTTTGGAGTCACAATAATTACAGAATTAAGTGGGCATTGACTCCTCTGTTTGCCTAGAGGGAGCCTAAAACTGAGGGAGTGATGCTTGTGGGGGTGGCCTGAGGTTTAGGGAAGTCGTACAGGGTCAGAAGTGTGTGTAGCGGGGGAGCCGAGCCTATGTTCTTCCACCCTTAACTTCCTGGCCGCTAGAATGTTCCCAGCTGCCACTTCCCTGGACCCCTGCAAACACAGGTAGGTTTTGTGTGTCCTGATTCCTTGCAGGATGTCTGAGATCTCTCTTGGCAGCAGGCCCTTACTGGAAAGCAAAGAGAATCCCTTCCAGTGCAGTGTGTCGATGTGGCACCGAATTTTCCTGAAGGCAAGAGGATAGAGAAACTCGAGAAAACTCTGAGGTGGAGGAAGGGGACTTGAAAGGCTAACAGACACCAGAATTTCTTGAGATGAACAATCTCCAGTCCCTGGAGTAACAGATGTAGGATTTACGTGACCCACACCAGAGTAGAAGCAGTGAGGGCTTGGGTTTAAGTGAGTGACGTTTCCCACGCATTAGAACATGTGTACGACCTGCCTCATCATTCAGATCGCTTCCCAAGTGGCCCCTTCCCGCCTATCCAAGCTCATCACACACTGCAGCCTTCCACGAAGGCCTTCCTGCTGTTCCTCCCTCCTCACCTGTCCTCGCTCCAGTGCTCAGGCCCCTCTCCTCGTGTTTATTTTGAAGGTTTTGTTTGTCACGGTGCTTAGCATGGCTCCTGACATATTGGAAGCACCACATCAATGTTAGTGATTATTAATATCATTCTGTGCATATGCTAATGAAGCATGTCTTAGTGTCATGTTTCATGCATGCCAAGCACTTAGGAGTGAAAGACGGTGGGCCCTGCCCTTACTGAGCTCACGATTCATCAGGGAGCACGATGTGAAAACAAACATATACCAGCAATCTCTGGACGCCAAATTGGGGGTAATCTCAGAGGGGAGATGCTAAGGAAGGCTGGGGAGAGTCCTGTCAGAGCGGGGCCTTCAGCTGAGGCTGCAGGGAAGGAGCCCCAGAAGTCAGGAGTTGGCGCCAAGGAAGGAGAGCCTCAAAGCCGTAGTCCCTGTTCTCACGAAGGTCTCCTCTAGGGAGAGGCCAGGAGAGGCCTCATGGCTTTGCAAGGTGGCCCTTAAGCTGATTCCCAGAGGTGGCAGCGAGGAAAGAAGCAGGTCCCAGGATGCTTCTGGATTGTTTCCCTTCACTCAGAATGTAGGCTTCCTGAGGGATAGACTCTGTGGCTTTTGTCTTGGCATCTCTGGTGCTAGCACATTGAGAAGATTCCAGTAAGACACTTTGTGACCCTGGGCTAGTCACTGCTCTCCGTGGGCCCTTGTTTCTTCATCTGTAAAGTGAGACTGGATGCTTTTGAATGTAGGAGCTCTGAGCTAGGTCCTGCCTATTTATTTACACCATTTTCTTACTTTTTCTCTTCAATGATATGATTATATTGGTGTGCCAAGTATAAAGCTGATCATTTGTAAACAGAATTTGCACTGATATAACCTTGGTATGATCCCCCTCCCAACATCCCCTTCTCTATGGGCAAAGATCCGTCCACACCCTGTTATGGCCAGGGAGAACTTTGTGCACCCTGGCCAAGTTTGGGAAATGAGGTTTTGTGTTCTTTGGGATCCAAATGCGGCAGGTTCTTCCAAGCAAAATTATGTTCGTTGGTGTTTCCAAAGTCCAACCAATGATAGCGTCTTGACCTGAAGAGACTTTGGTGATAAACAAGATAAAAACTCTGGCCTTCTGGGAGGCCTCTGATATCCCTTCAGGCATTTGGTAAGCTTGCTTGCAAAGGTAGCTTATGAGCCCTGGAAACAGGGCGTCTTCTGTTTATCCAGTGCCCAGATGTTTTCAGGGAAGAAACTTTTGTACTCCTCAATGTGAGAAGAAACATTTCACATTCTTCAGTGAATGTCTCCACTCACTGGGCCTCAGATTCACCAGCACATGAATATCTGGGCTGGGGGTTCACTGACAGCTAAGGGATGCATGGACTTGGACGGGGAAAAAAACCTTATTTTTATTTTCACTCTTAGCTTCCCATTGTAACCCTCTGTAACCCTGTTTGATTTTACACATTTAGAAAGGTGATACTGAGAAGAGGCCTAGGGGCCTTCCCAGGGACCCGTGACACCCAAAGATGAAGGCCCCTAACTCAGACCTGGATTTCCCCCATTCCCCTCATTTTGTAGCCATCAAGGACAATTTTTTCTGATCTTGATTCATTCTTTTCCCCCTGCAGTGCAGTGACTATGACATGGAGTTTGGGACCGAATGCTTGCATTTGGCTCTAAAGTATTGCCATACGAAGGCCCAGCTGGTAGAAGGCCCTCCTGATCTGTGGAAGGTAAGAAGGAAAAGCCCTGCCAAGTTCTCACCATAGAGCGAAGGATCCGAGACTTTGAAAATCCCCATAGTAATAGAAGCTGGAGATGGAGACAGGACCTCTCTTGTCCAAGCCCCACTTTTTTTATTTTACCATTTTTTACCTTTTGGAGAGGTGAGGGCAGGGCAATTGGGGTTAATTGACTTGTCCAAGGTCACACAGCTAGTAAGTGTTAAGCATCTGAGACTGGATTTGAACTCAGGTCCTCCTGACTCCAGGGCTGGTGCTCTATTCACTGAGCCACCCAGCTGCCCCAAGCCCCACGTTTTCTAGTAGATGACACTCAGGACTGGAGAGCTTGGGTGACTTACCCCAAATGAGACAGCTAGGAAGTACTGAGCAAGGATTTGAACTCAGAGCCTTTGACTCCTCATTGATGGAATGGAATGGAAAGGCATTTATTAAACACTTACTGTGAGCCAAGAGCTATGACATGCTGGGGATACAAGTAGGAAATGAGGAGGCTGCATGCTGTT
The DNA here is from genome assembly GCF_028583685.1 of Petaurus breviceps papuanus. Lineage (NCBI taxonomy): Eukaryota > Metazoa > Chordata > Mammalia > Diprotodontia > Petauridae > Petaurus > Petaurus breviceps. The sequence continues at coordinate 1,904,936 of NW_027185872.1, forward strand.
GAGGAGATCACATTCCAGCTGGGGGAGCACACATGTAATGTTTCATCCCTGGCAGATGGAAAGGGCAGCTGGTACCGAGGAGACCAGTGGGGTGGATGGTGAGGCCTGAGCATCTGGGTGAACAGTGGCCCCTCCTGAGAGGGGAGGGGGTTCAAGGGCTGGGCGCGAGCCCAGGGCCACTCCCAGCAGAGGCCAGCAGGAGGTGCTTAGTAGATGGCACACAGTAGTAATCCTACAGTTGCAGGTAACAGGACATTGGGGCAGTAAAAAGACTGCTTGTTTCCCTCCCTCCCTCCCTCTTTCCTTCCTTCCTTCCTTCCTTCCTTCCTTCCTTCCTTCCTTCCTTCCTTCCTTCCTTCCTTCCTTCCTTCCTTCCTTCTTTCCTTCCTTCCTTCCTCCCTCCCTCCCTCCCTCCCTCCCTCCCTCC